>NC_041406.2:70905239-71155239 GCF_900747795.2 Erpetoichthys calabaricus
TTTTCTTTGTTTCTTTTACACTGTCTACTGACTAAACAAAACTTTACATTACCGACACTTGGTCATTTTTAAATAGCTTTGTGTTTGATTTAGTTATCTCTGGAACCATAAGTAGTAAACAAGATGCATAACAGACAACCATGCAGGTAAATATATAGAGATGTCTAACTACTAAAAGAGTGCTGCTGAAGTGCAGTTGCTACACATGTAATACTTTGTGTTGCTGAATCTTACTACCATTTTTTTAAATGTAAGGCTGCCTTTTTTGTGACATTTTACCTGCAAATACAAGAAAACAGCTATGGGTATTACAAATCTAAATTGTATTGAATCTTTTAAAATTCATTCTACGTTAAAAAAACATTAATTGTAGTTAATTTGCCACTTCATTATTTCTCTTTTTTCGTTAAAATCCTTATAGCAAGTCAGATCCACCAATTATATTCTGTACAACAACTGTCTTTGTTTCTGTAATCTGTGAGAGCCATGAATACCTCCTGGGAAATTAAGTCCTACTCCCAGACGTCTCTTTAAAAATAAAAACTTTCTGAATCTGAGATTTTGCTTCAGACATTTTGGAAGCTCAGTCTTCCCAGATTTCTTTCACAATAAATCCATTGTAGAGAGTGTCTTATCTGGTTTCAGTGTTTTATGGAGAGGATTAAAAAGTACTTCATTCATTCTCGACGAATATAAATTCAGAAATCCAATGTCAATGTGGGGCACTGTACTTGCCAAAAATGGTAAATTAAAAGTGGTTCCAAAAATTCTTATAAATAAATTGAATCTGTTTTAAGTTTAACCTGATATTTTACAGCTTAATTGGAAATAGATCCTATATAAATTCCAAATGAATACAGTATAAAGTCAGCAGGAAAACAAAAGGAAACACTTTAATTTATTTACTGAAAAAATGCACTCTTTTACTATTATGTAACAGGACCTTAACATACACTTCTTTGGGTCATCATAACCGTATGGTCACATGTTAGGTGGTCAATGAGGGGCTGGCGAACAACTGAAAACATGATGTTTTATATACAGTACATACCTGTTCCTTCTGCACCTGGATTCTGCGTTTAATTTATCACACTGCCCTATCGCTAAAGTGGAAAGTTCAAATTAGACCCGCATTGACACACAAGGGTGTAAAGAACTCGGCATGGACAAATGGTCCAGCCCTTCACCCAGGAAAAAACCTGTCGCATCTGACACAAAGGCAATTTCACATACTACAAAAAGAAATATATTTCTAGATAAGAAATTACATTGAGTATATGATAAAAATTGAAAAAAAATGTTTTAAGACAAAGCTTATGGTTTAAATAATACGTTGAAGTACTTAATGAGGGAAGAATGTTACTTGTTTTGCACAACATCTGATGGGGCTGTGCCATACCGGCCCTTAATGCACAAACACCACTGAGTAGCATTATCTGATAATGTACGTTTGCTAAATGGAAAAGTCTTGGCATTTTTAATTTAGACGTGAATAGAGAAAACAGAGAAAAATGCATTCAAAATAACCTGAGATAGGGAGATGATGAAGCTAAAAACTCAAGTTTAAAATGTACCTATTCCGTATACTAAAAAGTAATATTATTGGATTGTGTAGTGATCTTAATTCATAGATTGATTTGTTTTAGCAGTTTGCATTTTTCTGTATTCTATATTAAAAATGAACTACCTGTTTCACAGTTTTCTGGATATATTTAGTTATTGCTGATTTGTATTATATTGTGGTGGCATAATGTTCAGTAGACCATTGCAGCCGATGATGTCCAATGTTTCATTTCCTGTGGATTTGTTGTTGGCTACTAAGTTCTATATTGGAGCTACACACTCTTGAGCAATGGGTGCACTGGAAGGATGATGCTGTAGTAATACACTACCAGTCAAAACATTTAGAACACCTCAGGTCTTCCAGTTTTTCTTCAAATTTCATCAGTTGAAATACAATGAATGGCCTAAAATGGCAAAAAGGTGGACAGTAAACTGCCAGAGTTTTAAATTTAAAGATTAAGTTAGCCAAAACTGAAAAAATGACATTTGAGAATATTACAAATGAATATTATAAAATTAAGCCTTGTAAATTAAAGCAAACAATTTGCACAGGTGTCCCAAATTCTGTTGATTACTTACTCTGTGTGTCTTAAAGCAGAGTTGGAACTGACTGTGTTACTACACCCTCTGAAGTACTACTTGGATAATATTCCACTGATAATGGCATGAAAACTGCATTTAACAAGTGAAATGAGACAGAGGATTATTACCCATAGAAGGGCGGGTCTTTCATTTAGAGACATCTCTCTATTATAGTAAAAAAATCTTGGGACGAGACGTGACTTTCTGGAATGAAGTCCCGCGAGACGGATAGTTTTAACATGAGAGTCTTTCAAGTCATGCCATACTTACAACCTTTGGAAGCAAGTCATGTGAGATAGTGACTTTTGCCAGTAGATTCTTTCAAGTCACGCCCTACTTACAACCATTTTCAAACAAGACCACGGCCATCTAACCTCAGTTGTGTGAATGCTTTTGTCAGACACACTTCCTGTGCTCTCAGCTCTTTTCATGTGAATGATTTTGGCAGATACACTTAACTACGCTCTCAGCTCTTATGAATTTTATCAGGACAATAATTTTATAGGTTCTAGACACGTCAACGACTAAGCGAAGAAGAAAAAACAGGGACAAACCTTCAAAATAGTTGGATAATTTATTAGAGATAAAGAAACTAAATTCACTAATGGTCAGTTATACTTTGCATTGTCACGATGTAAGTCCAAACATGGAATCAAAATTCAATGCCATCTTGAAGAAAAGTTAATTCCAAATATTGTTTTCACTGAAGTTTTAAAGTAAAAGTGAAAATAATACATATGTAACGATTCCCATGAAAATAAAAATCTCTTTAAATTGTATATCCAGTTAACCAAACCCGAGGGTGGGCGAGCAAAGCAAGCAGGGGGCAGAGCCCCCTAGTTGCAAAAAAAAAAAAATCAAAGTGTCAGTGAGTATGGTGTCCTGCGCAATCCAAAGGCAATTGGAATCTGGAAGAAACTCTGATAGAAGAGATCTGGCAGACCAAAAGTCACAACCCAATCAGAAGACAAGTTTCTGAGGGTCACCAGCTTGTGTGATTGGCACATCAAATCACAACAGCATCAAGCACAGCTTAACAGTGGTTAAAAATAGCAAGTGTCAGTTTCTACTGTGAGGTGGAGATTTTGTGCTGTATGTCTGTAAGAAAGCCAGGACAAAACAGGGCCTTAAAATACCAGCTGTGGACTACTGCAGACTGAAAGAAAGTCTTATGGACCAATGAATCAAAGTTTGAAGTTTTTGGTTCATCGTGCATGGTGTTTGTACGCTATCGAGTTGGTGTAAGGATGGTTCCTCAATGTGTGACACCAACTGTCATACATGGAGGAGGAAGTGTAATAATTCCTTAGTTGGATGCAGAGCTGGTGACTTGTGCAGAGTGACTGGCATTCTGTATCAAAAGTGTTACCACAGTTTGGCTGTTATAACAGCAAAAGGTGGCTACTTTGATGAATCCATCCATCCATCCATTATCCAACCCGTTATATCCTAACTACAGGGTCACGGGGGTCTGCTGGAGCCAATCCCAGCCAACACAGGGCGCAAGGCAAGAATCAAACCCCGGGCAGGGCGCCAGTCCACCGCAGTCTTTGATGAATCAAAACTTTGAATAAACTTTTATATACTTAGTGATTTCTTGACTTATTTTTTATTTGCCATTGTTTATTAGTTCTATGCCTTGATTTAATGAAACACTAAGACATTAAATTGTGTGTATTTCCATAAAAACTGAAAACAACTGAGGTGATCTAAAACCTTTGACTGATAATAGCAACCACAGATGCTGCTTACAAGACATGTGCAAAGAACAGATGGAAGAGTACCGGTGCAAATACACACCCTTTTAATACAGTAAAGCAAGGGAGTTTGATGTTCCATCATTGGAGAGGACTGTGCCCACCACGCCATCATGAAAGAGACAAATGATTGTGACAGATCTCTTTGGGCAGTCAAGCTTTCCTTGGATGGTCTATCATGCTTCCATATTGACTAAATCAAAGGCCTATGTTAGATTCAATGTACACCACAAATGGGTCCATACTCAGGTCAATGCATTTCTCTTAAACCTGCCTTACTGAGAAGATCTTGTCAATGGTGCTGCGAGTTGGTGTAAAACTACACTTGGTCTCTGTGAGTGGGTCTTCAGAGACAAAACTGATGAGGCGACACAGGATGACTCTGGCAAGGTTTTTTCCTGTGTTGGAAATGGAGAGTCCTCTTTAGTTGCCACAGTCTGGTCCATTGCACTTGTTTTTGAAATCGGAGATATTATAATGTCTCAGAAGCCTTAACATGTTTTTTTCCTCCCATGTGCTAATCAGGGTGTTGTGGAATACTTCCAGCACTTCTGGGCCTAGTGCCTTAAACAGTTGTGTTGGGATACCATCCATGTCAGAAGCTTTGCTTGAGCTTGTCTGCTTGATTGCTTTTTTCCTTCCATCCAGATTGATGGCTATATCTAGGTGATATAAAGTTGGAGTTTGCAGTATGTTGTCTAGTATATTATGGTTAGAGAAGTGCTCTCTCCAATGCTCTGTGATGGTTTCTCTGTCTTTCAGCAAAGTAGCTCTATCAGAGGCCATCAGCAGGGTAGTGCTAGACTTTGAAGGATCATAGAATGCATTTGAGACTTAAGAAAAATCCTTAAATTTGTTTGAGTCGGCATAGTGTTGCACCTCATCTGTCTTTTTGCCCCACCAGCTGTCTTTTCTTAACTGATTCATCTTGTAGCCTTGTGATGTTAAGCTTTGCTTGGATGAGCTTTGGTTTTATGTGGTGAACTGGGGCTATGTGCAGATTCAGGACTGCTGAAACCAATCAATGATCTGTCAAGCACTCTGCTCCTCTCCATAGCTCTCCCTCTTTCAAATGATAGCATAATTCAGCATAAGCCATTGTTTTGACTGGGGTGGGGGGTTCATGGATCTTGTATTTCCTTGTCAATCTGAAAAGTGTGTTGGTGATAATCAAGTTATTTTCAGCACAAAGTGTCAGCAGAAGCAATCCACTCCTGTTCATCTTCCCAGTTTTTTGTTGTCCTATAACACCTTTTCAGTTTATGCAGTCAGTCCCTAGATTGACATTAAAGACACCAACTACCATAAGCTTGTCACTTGATGAGGTGGCTTTGACAAAAAAGTCCAAGTTCTCATAAAATTTGTCCCTGTCATCATTGCTGCTGGTTAGTGCAGCAGCACTGGCACTGATTATGGTTATGTGTCTGGATTTTTGAGAGGGAAGCTCAGCCGTATGAAGCATTAATTTATCCCACTTTGGAGATTTGAGAACTGACCCATGAGTGCATGGCAGTTTGAAAATCCAGCTCCATGTATCCTATCTTCATTTACTGCTTTGCTCACAGATAGATCCTTCCTGAGCAATTCTTGTCTTACTGAGTGAAGCAGCAATGTCCACTCTGTAGTCATCCAGTTCCCTAGCAATAAGGGCAGACCTTCTTTGCATTTTGTTTAAGTCATCTGTGTCTAGTAGTCTGCGTACACTCCACACATCTAAAACAGGGTTAAGTTACCAGTTGTGGCTTGGTGGTCACTTAATAGTTGGGGCATTCAATGACTGAGACACCTTTTCTAGCATCACCCACCCTGGACCATGGTGCGCAGTGCTAGTCCTTCAAGGGGCTGCTCAGTAGCCTAAAATGATTCCAAACTACACGGTTTCCCTGCTTCAGTGAAGAGTGACCACTGGTCCTCAGGCTGCCTCTATAGAGACTTGGAACTATGACTGCCAATAATAACCTCTACCTGTTGCTGAGGCCATCTATTGTCACAGCAGGACTTAAGAAAGGTTGACACACAGACCTGTGAATGAGTAGATTAGGGTAAGAAAACAGTTCCACTGGGACAATCCTACCCTCTTGGCTGCAGAAGCCAGAATCCAGTGTTACAATCCTGTGTTACAACTACTGATTACTTTGGTTACAGTGAATGGCCAGTTCTTCTTATGTGCTCAAGACATAGTCCATGCACTTCGTTGTCCAATACTGTATCACCTTAATGGCTACTGAACCTTCTTGTCTTCTTCCTTCAAAGGAACCTGAACAGACTTTTTGTGCTAGGGATGAGACAAATCTTCTTGATTTAGAACTGAGAAAAGGAAAAGGCAGTGATATCCATTCCTCCTAAATTCATTTGGATGCCCCTTCCAACATAGATTCACACTACATTTGCAGGATGAAGTGTAGGTTCATGAAAATGTTTTCAGATTTATCACACCCTATCCCACCCTTCCATTTGGTAAGCACATCATCAGCAATTTAATGGATATGTTTTAATATATTTTTACAGAATCGATTGATTGTGGATTGCCAGGGAAAGATGACTCAGTTTTTTCAAAGGTAGTATGTTTATATTGACATTGTACTTCTGTAAGCTTAACCATGTTAAAATCCACAACAAATGGTTTTGTTGTGGAAATGATATTTTTCCTTATCTACTTATTGATGTGAATCTCTGGTTCATTGCAGCTTTCACTTATACACATAATGAGCATGTCTTTTGGAAATTTAATGAATGCCAGAATACCTAAAAAAAAACATTCCGACACAGGGAGGTCAAGCAAACTCCACACTGACAGTAACTGACGTTTTACATTTTCAATGTGTGGGTTTTCCTTCCAAATACCTAAAGAAGTGCATGATGGTGGGTTTGTGTGTACTGTAAATGACCTTTCCATGGATGGGCACACTGTCTAGAGGTAGTTCTTGTCTTGTGCCCAATGCTGCAGGGATAGACTATGATAACCAAAGCCCCCACCTCAACAACCCTTACCCTGAACTGGGTTAAGCAGGTATATTATTTAATACTGAAGATTCCAGCATTTTGATTTCAACTATTCTGTTTGGTGATTTCTTCCATATATCACTAGTTTTGTGGATAAATAAAAACTATCTTAACATTTGTCCTAAATTTACTTTAATACATCTCCCACCTATACCTGTATGTTCTTGTTGAAGAGCAGATTTTAAAGTAACATCTGGAATCTATCCTACTTACTACTTGCATAAATATACATTTAATCAAATTTATATATTTTTTACGCCTACTGTTTTCTCTAAGTTCCTATATAAACATCCAGCTTTCAGGTGCATTGGTTTCTACCATTCTGTTACCAAACCACTAGCGTAATCTGCTGTGTCCCTTGTCTGCAGAGAAATAACTTTTGGATGCTTCCAGGCCTTTGCCCTCTCCCCTCTCTTGCAAATTAAACTTTCAGGTCTTGACTTGGCAGCTATGCACTTTTCTTCCTGACTCTTAGTGCAAATACTGCCTCTTACTCCCCAGACTAAGAGTGAGGTGAATGATTTATTTTTTCTAGTTTTTATGCTCTTATTGTTCGGGGTTTCAACAAAGAGAAACAAAGATGATTTGTGTAACACATTGTCACAACACCCACCATTGCCCTATTAATCAAATACAAGAACCTACAGCCATGCTCTTTCATGCACATAAAACATTCCTCCTGTGCAGATGAAGAAATGGCAAAAAAACTGTTTTGAATGTAAAAAGAAAACCATAAAAAGTGTTGCATCAGTCCTTAGTGGCAACTAGAAACCATGTTTTAACAGAAAACACTGCAGAGAAAAATAAAGAAAAATAATTTTCACACTTAAGTTGCATGCATCTGTTACTGTTCAGCAAAGAAAGTAGCAACTGAAATGACTGAAGTCAGCCTGCCAGCACTGTGCAGGTTTGTCTGTCAGTGAAGTCAGTAACAGATGGAGGGTACTTCTTTATACCATGGGTGTGCCCCACCTGGTTTCTTCCATATCCAAAAAACACCCATGTTAGACTAATAGGTGTCTCTACCGTGAACCAGTAGGGAGTGAGTGCATTTGGGGTCTATGATGTACTGGCATCTTGTTCAGGTCTGGGGAATGACTTGCATTCAGTGTTGGCCTGACAGGATCTCGGTTCCCATATCTCCCTACTTGAAAAGTAAATGTGAAAAAATGCATCAGCAGTGTTTATAAACACTGTACCATTCACCTTTTGAAAGTTTTCACATTTTATTAATATACAACATGGAATCATACTTGATTTTATTTGGCTTTTTCAACACTGATCAACAGAAAAAGACTCTTTAATGTCGAAATTATAATAGATCTCTGCAAAGTGATATTAATCAATTACAAATATAAAACACATAATAATTGATCACATAAATATTCACCCCCTTCAAGTCAGTATTTAGCAGATGAACCCTTGGCAGAATTCCAGCCTTGAGTCTGTGTGCACAGGTCTCTCTCTCTCTGCCACCTTTGCACATCTAGACACTTCTCCCCATTCTTTTTCGTAAACTTTTCAAGCTCTGTCTTTGCATAGGGATCACAAGTGAGCAGACCTTTACATGTCCAATCACAAATTCTCAAATGGATTATGATCGAGCATTCCAGGATGTTAATATTGTTGTTTTTAGGCCATTGCTGTGTAACTTTGAGCTTATGCTTCAGGTCAATGTCTTACTGGAAAATAAATCTTCTCCCAAGGCACAGGTTTCTTGCAGACTGTATCAGGTTTTCCTTGTTTGACCCTCACAAGTCTTCCAGAGCCTTCTGCAGAGGAGCACCTCTACTGAATGAAGCTGCCAATTCCATGCTTCATGGTGGGGATAGTGTGTTTTTGATAATGTGCAGTGTTGAGCTTACCTCAAGTAAGGCTCCTAATCTAATGGCCAAAAAGATCAATTTTGGTCTCATCAGACCAAGTAACCTTCTTTCAGTGGACATCAGAGTCTATCTTGTCAAGTCAAGTCAAGTTGGGGAGCATGCACTGGTACAGTGCGTTGCCGCACCCACTACACGTCAAAACAGCTTGGGATCCCAGTTGGCAACCCCCCAGGCAGACACGTGGTCCAGTCCTACCCTCCGGAAATGACCCTCTATCTGCCACAGCCAGGTGTTACGTGACCGACCCCTTGGCCTGGTCCAGCCACTTGGGTCCCCAACAATGAGGATCTTATGAGCGAGATCACCCTCTGGGAAACACGCCACATGGCCATAGTGCCGTAACTGACGCTCCCTCACAATGCAGGTAATGTGCCTCATTCGGGACTCCATGAATAACCGCTCATTCAACACAAAGTCAAACCAACGGTACCCAAGGATTTTCCGGAGAGACACAGTACCAAAGGAGTCCAGTCTTCATCTCAGATCACTGGATAGCGTCCATGTCTCACAACCATATAGTAAGACAGGAAGCACCAGGACTCTAAAGACTTGGACCTTCGTCCTTTTGCATAGATACCGGGAGAGCCACACACCCCTTTCCAGTGACCTCATGACCCCCCATGCTCTCCCAATCCATCTACTGACTTCACAGGAAGAGTCACCAGAGACATGAATGTCACTGCCAAGGTAAGTAAACCTCTCAACAAGGTCAACACTCTCTCCGCAATCAGACACACTGCTGATGACTATGCCCAAGAGGTCATTAAAGGCCTGGATCTTGGTTTTTATCCAGGACACTCGCAAGCCGAGACACGCAGACTCCTCACTCAGTCTCTCAAGCGCCCCGATCAGAGCCTCCATTGACTCCGCGAAAATCACAGCATTATCAGCAAAGTCAGGATCCGTGAATCTTTCTTCACCTACAGATGCCTCACAGCCGCTGGACCCCACGACCTTGCCTAACACCCAGTCCATACAAGCATTGAACAGAGTAGGAGCAAGAACACACCCCTGGCGAACTCCAGAATCAACTGGGAAAAACGCAGAGGTCCTGTCTCCACTCTGCACAGCACTCACAGTACCAGTGTAAAGGCCAGCCATGATATCCAGCAACCTCGAGGGGATCCTGCGAACGCTCACAATGTCTCACAGGGCAGCTTGATCAAGTGAGTCTAACGCTTTGCAAAAATCAACAAAGGCTGCAAAGAAATTCTGCCAATATTCGCGTTTGCACTCTATGAGAACTCTCAGTGCCAGAATGCGCTTGATGGTAGACTTCTTAGGTGCAAAACCAGACTGTTCTGGTTGCTGGTAGGTGAGCAAGTGATTACGGATCCTATTGAGGACGATCCTAGCAAGGAGCTTACCCGGCACCGAGAGCAGTGTAATCCCCTGTAGTTGCTGCAATCCAGGTGATCACCCTTTCCTTTCCAGATAGGGATGGCAAGTCCCGTTTTCCAGTCAGTTGGGATGATGCCAGTCTCCCAAATGAAAGCAAAGATTGTGTGCAATGCCAGGAGGACAGTCTTACCAACAGCCTAGAGAAGTTCACCCCGGATAACACAGATCCTTGCAGCCTCTCCCCGCCCCCCCACCCCCAGCTGGTTCAACACCTGTGCAATCTCAGCGAGATTGGGTGGTTCACAGCTAATTGGAGGATCAACCTCATGAACCGTAGACCCGGAGATACCCAACGTCCTAGCTGGAGGATCAGCTTTGAACAACTGCTCAAAGTAGCCACCCCAGCGGGTCACAACTGCAGTATCATCCGTAAGGACCGTTCCAATAGCTGCTCTCCGAGGAACAGATTCAGATGTGTGTAATGCTTCGATTCCTCTGTAAGCAGGACGTGGGTTGCTAGACCACAGATGGTGTGTCACTTGCTCACAGATTCCTCTAACAAACGTCTCTTTATCTGCCCTCAGAGCCCTCGCAGCTGTCCTTCTCAGTTCCCGGTAGAGACCAGAGTTGCCATTGTGCCGTGCGCTGTGACTCCTCTCAATGATATCCAGGGTGCCCTGCAAGATGAAACACCTCCTTCTATCTTGTACCTTCTTGCAAATTTTAGTCAGAATTTATGTGAATGTTTTTAACAATGGCTTTCTCTTTGCCACTCTCCCAGAGAGTTACAACTGATGAAGTACCCAGGCAACAGTTGTAGGCACAGTCTCTGCAGTTTCTCCATTGTAGATTGTAACTCGTTCAGAGCTTTCATAAATCTCTTGGTGGACTCTCTCACTAGTCTTCTTGCACAGTCACTTACTTTTTATGGATGACCTGCTCTTGGCAGATTTACAGCTCAGTCATAATCTTCCCATTTCTTAATGATTGATTTAACTGGACTCCAATTGATATCTAGTGATATCCATCCCCTTACTTGTGCTTTATAATAATCTTTTCATGGAGTTACTTGGAGTGCTCTTTTTGTCTTCATTGTGTAGGTTAGGCCACCATACTGACTGGCCATTACAGATGCCAGGGCTTTTATACTACAACTAGCAAAATACCCGCGCTTCGCAGCGGCGAAGTACTGCTTTAAACTTTTTATTAAGAAGAAAAGTAAACCTTTTTAAACTGAGGGAAAATATACCAATAATTATTTGTTAAGGATCTCTTTGTATACCACGTTGTCAGTTCGGCCATCCAGTTGTAATATGACCAAGCTGTGCGCTGAGCTTACTCTCGAGCATGCAACATATAGTTGGCCATGTGAAAAACAATCTTACCTCAAATCAATGCCAACCTTTTGTAGGGTCTGTCCCCGAGACTTATTAATTGTCATTGCGAAGTAGAGCGTTACTGGAAATTGGAGGCGTTTGAATTGAAATGGGTTTCATCGATAACTTCGCATCCAGCTTTTGAGAGAGTTTAAACATTTATAAACATCACTACTCAAATCGTCACCTGTGAATCTAAGATGTTTAAGAGGCATTGGTGGTTGTCCAAAGGTGTAAAATATTTGGCCATTTCGGTACACTTGAAAGCGATAACCAAACAATTCAGCGGCAGCCATCAACTCACATGCAGAACCATAGGTGAAGAGCTTAAGCATTTCACTCTTATAATGCTCCTGTGTAGTATAATTATCTCCTGTACCATCATCAGTCCACACCTTGAACCTGTCCCAGTCATTCAATACATAAGACACAATGTTCCTCCGGATATCAAGAGTGAGCCTGATATGGCCGCGCAATATATAACACAGAGAATGGAAAAGGCAGTCGCCATCTCCGGGCATGGAAACCACTCGGTAAGTGACAGTTCTTTGATCGATGGTGATCACCTCGATAGACATGTTAATGGGGGTACGGTTGGAACGATAAGGGAAATGGGTACCTGAACAATGTAAACTAAGTCTAAAATACCTACAAAATAACTATAATCGTAATAAACAAACAATAAAACAGCGAAGCCGTGGATTAAATAAAAAGGCTGCAGTTATCAGCAGGGAGACGTGAATACCGTGGCGAAGCAAGGAAGGGAATGAAGAGAGTGCAGCGACGGACGGCCTTATATAGGCAGGCAGCCAACTACGTGGGAGGTGTGGGAATGGGGGACCCAACGCCGCCTCACATGGTGACCGAGTTTCAGGCTATGGACGTATATATGTACGGAAGTATGATTCAGTTAGCGTTGGGAACCCGCGTACCAAATTTCTTGAAGATGGGCCCATAACTAACAAAGACCGTTGGAAAGTTCAATATGGCGGCCGACAGTGGCGTCATACCACCGAAATAAGTACGTACATCAGTTTCGGTTAGCGCAGGGAAGCCGCCTACCAAATTTCGTGAAGATGGGGCCATAAATAAGAAAGTTTAACATGGCGGACGTTGTCGACCATTATGGCCGTTACACGCAGAATTTCAAAATGAAAGCTGCTTAACTTTTGTAAGTAAGCTGTAAGGAATGTGCCTGCCAAATTTCAGCCTTTTACCTACACAGGAAGTTGGAGAATTAGTGATGAGTGAGTCAGTGAGGGCTTTGCCTTTTATTAGTATAGATCAATTCAAGTCCCTTGAGTACAGACAGGTGATCTCCATTAAAATAATTACAATTACAATTTAAATATCATTTTAAAGGAGGTGAATATTTATTATTAATTAATTTACACCACTTTGCAGAGATCTGCTTTTAATGTGCAAATAAAGAGCAATTTTCTGTTTGAACAATTTTAAAAAAGTCAAATTAAATCCACTGTGACACAATCTTGTATAATAATAAAATCTGAAAACTTCCAAGGGGTTGAATACTATTTATAGGCACTGTACATTTAATAGTTTTATTGAAACTAAAATAAAAAAATATATATTGTTTTGATTTGACAGCATTGGCTCTTGTTATCAGTGTTTTCTTTTGTTAGATTTTATTAAAAGGACAAAAGACTGGATGAATGATGGGAAATTGCAACAGTGTAGGCTACCAGCCACATAAAAAATACAGAGCAAGTGAAATGAAGATTAGTCTAGTGCTGGTGATATACTGTAGATCTGGTTTCTCATTTTTGATTTAGCACGTAGTTCATCATCCGTAACATTTTAACACAGACTTTAACTAATGCAGGGCTATGATTGCCAGGACTTATCTTAGCAGCATTGGGTGGGCACAAGCCCATTGGAGGTTCCACTTATGCACACATCTACACACTGCTAGCTAAGGTGACATGCATTAATTAATACATGGAAGGAAAGCTGTAGAACCAGGGGATAAAACTCATGTAGACGTGGTGAGAACTTGCAAACTCCACAGAAAATGTAAGCGGGTGCGTTATTTGAATTCACAATGCTTAATCTGCGGGGCAGCAGCGTTTACCGGAACCACTGTGCTTGTGTGCTGCCCTAGTTAATTTAACATAGTGACAGCTTTTTCATTCATTTAATCAACAGATATTGATTGATTGCTCATTTGATGAAAACATGTAACATGTACTATTGCATTAAGGGTGCCCCATTCTGATAATGTTTATTTAGGCTAATCAGTCCTATTGGTTCAACTTGATCAGCAAATTAGGAGACTTCTATTTAATGTTACATTTATTCATTAAATGATATAAAAAAATTTAATCATTCAAACTACACAATTAAATGATTCACTGCAATTATTTCCTCAGAAAGAAAACATTATCAAAGAAATGTATATCTTTAAAATGTTTACATATAAGGTCATTTAAAGCATTGCTTGATTATTTTTACATTTATTTATAAAAACTTGGACTCTGCAGAAAGATTACTATAATCATTTTATTTCAGTATCCAATATAGAAATCAAGACTCTGATTAGGTTTTAACGTTTAATAGATATACAAGTCCCATGAGAAAGAATTCAGTATACTGTAAATCTCTTCCAAAAATTCTCTGTCCAAAGCTACATGCAGTACTGTACAGATCACTTTTAACCTTTTAAAGATGGAAATTGATTTATTTATAGAACTAAGTAAAAAATACACAGAAGTCATGTGGGAAAATTAAACCAGCGATTTATGTATGGATGAGTTAATAAAGCCTTGCTGAATGCACTAGTTATTTATCTGTATGGCGTTTAAATGCAGAAAGTTAAAGTGCAAAAGCAGTTCAGATTATGCGCAGAACTGAGACTGTACTATGCTAGGCTGCAGTATAATAAAGGAAAACAATTTTAAAAAGGGGCTTCTAACAAATAGGCTTCTGTTTAATTCGGAACAACAATCGCTGTGCTCTTCTGAAATAGAGAAGGTCATGGAAAACTCAGCAAGATTAGGCAGTTTGTTTGGAACAGTAAGAAGGCGACTTGTATACAAGATAAAAATTATTTGCAGATACAGCCATCCCTTGTCTGAACGCTTTCTTCATCCATTATAGGGCTTAGAAGTCTTAGTAGTAATGGTTACAGTTTGTGAACTAGCTCTGGATGAGACGCAAGTCTATCACAGTACACAATGACGCACACATCAACGCTCATTGATAATAAAATACATTTTTGTAACTAATCATTTGTAGGGTGTGGGAGGAAATTTTAGTACCTGGTAAAATAAAAAATGAATGTGCAAACTACAAGGACAAAATGGTCAGGTTGGGAAGTACAGAGTCAAAAATGAAAATATATTTTGAATAAACAGAGAAGAGATACTCAGTCAGCAATGGCTTTGAAATGGTTTAGTAGCTGGTGACTAATGAACCAGCACAAGTGGAACAAGAACAGCAACACTACTTGTGTTGTCAGACAAGACAAGGTCACAGGTTTACTGCACATGCAGTATTGCCGGCAACCAAAAAACATACAGTCAGCAACAGTTAGAAATAACTTGTACAAAGTAAGAAAAAGATCACTGTCAGCACAATGCCAGAGCTGCGCTAATATCAAAAATATAACTTGTGCCTCGTCTCTGATGGGGTATCTAACCCAATTCACTCCTGTCAAGAAAAACAAAAAACTGCAGCTGGAATATTCTAAAGAACATAAATGCCAGACACTAGAGCATCTTTAAAAATTGCTTGCTCTAATGAAGTATGTCTCCTGCTGGTTTGTGCAAGTTGGAGGACCAGGATATAATAAACATCTTATTTTCATAATACTGTTTTGGCATAGTGCTGTACTGGTATACAAACATTCACAGACTGCAGAACCTAGTGTTTTTTTTTTTGTGGGGGGTTGTTACCTGAGCATGGATTCTTTTAGCCTATTAGGAAATAATGAAACTGAATTTGAAGCAAGAAGAATGTTGCTTTGCAAGAGAATTTCAAAACTGTGAAATTTAGCGATCAGTGAAATTTATGCCTTTGACCCAGGAATAAAGATAACTATTATATATAAAAACATCCTTATGGCAGAGCAGATGCAGTGGCTACAGTTCCCAACAGGCAGCAGGAGTGCACTAGGACTGTTGGGAGAATATCTCGATCAGTGAGCTGAAAATTTAAATAAGAGCACCAGCAAAAGTGGGAGCTCATCTAAGAATATGACTCCAGAATTTTTTCCCAACCTGTTTCTGTAACAATTTCATTGCCTCGCTGTATTACAGCTTTTGTCTAAGTGTATATCTTTTTTGTCTCATTATGGACTGTGTTTAGCCATGTTTAATTTCAAAAAAGAAACTGTTTATTTTCTTCTGGAGACCTTACTATGAAATTTAGTCCAAAAGTGTTTATGGTCTTGCCAGTCCCTTACAGAAAAAATTTTGTGAGGTCCCCCAATTGCAAAATGGCATGAGAAATAAATTTTGGTGTCAATTTTATGAAACTGGATGTTAAAGGAAACTTTGTGATATTATATTTTACTTAACGTAAACTGTAAGACTCAGCTGTGCCTGTTAAGACCCTTGGCAGTGTGGGGCTTGTTAGTCAAGAAGGGTGCAAGTACTGTGTACAAGTCACAATAAATCTGACAATTTTATTAGAGCAAATCCTTGTATTTTGAAAAAGCCAATGTTAGTAATAATATACAGATGAACTATAAGTTTGCATGATTTTTGTGGTGTGTCGTGTGCACACACAATAAGAAAAACACTGAATACATAAAAAATTCAAATTTTGCAGTGGGGCTAAGCCACAGTGGAACAGAATGAAGCTCGATTTTTTTCTAAAGCAACTGCAAAGTTGCTCTTGTTCATAAGATGGTAGAAAAAGAATGACTGAGGATGGCATGTTTGAGTGAGTAAAAATAATGAGTTATCTTAGACCAGGCATGCGCAACCTTTCCGCTATTGACGGCCGCACTACAGACTTTTTACTTTAATAACGGCCGCACTACAGACTTTTTACTTTAATAACGGCCGCCAGTAAGTCCAAGTAAACTTAATAATGTTTTATGATTTATGTAAAAATTTACAGATTACACATTAAAACAGAGTATGATATATCTGACAATATTCAATTTACTGGTCTACATATGTAAAAAAATGTCTACGAAACGTCATATAGGACAAAAAACCTTTACAGCAATTGTTTCAGGAAGTTTGGAAAACATCGCCATTAATGGCTTCCTTGCTCTTGCATGTTTGCAGACAGACTTGCAAAGTCAGGGGACTCGCTGGAGACCATTAGCCGTATTCCAGACTCTAGATTGCTGTCTACCAATCGGGTTCGGTACTTGTTTTTCAGATATTTCATTCTGGAAAACGCTGCTTCGCACAAATAAGTGCTTCCGAAAAGAACGAGAATGTTCCTGGCCAGTTCTCGTAGTTGTGGGTATTCTACTGCTGATTTCCACGTATCCAGCAGGTCGTTTTCTTCCGTAAACTTTTTTACAAGCTGCTCATTGTTCTTCAACTCTACTAGCTCCATTTGTAGATGTAACGGTGCACTCTCTGTCTCCACCAGATGAGGAGAAGCAACGAGTCTTATTGTTGCTGAAATCTTTTCGAAATCTTGAAAACGGTTAGCGAATTCCTGCAACAGCCCGTCTAAAGTGCCCGAAAAACGGACGGTAGGAATTTGGTCAGGCTTTACTTCTTTGCTGTCAAGAGACCCCAGAGTCCAAATCGGCTTTCGGCGTCACCATACCGACCCGGCCGAAAAAGATTCCGCAGCGTTGACACCCCTTACTCGCTGGAGTCCAGAGACCCTACACCTGCACGGCCGCCATTACGTACACTTTAATATACACGTCCACGGCCGCCAAAGTCCTTGCCCACGGCCGTATGCGGCCGTACGGCCGCAGGTTGCGCACAGCTGTCTTAGACTGTTTCTTGTTGGTAGACATTTATTCAAATCTATTTTATAATGAGACAGTTCAAACGTTTGATGCCAATACATGGCGGGATTTTTGGCCAATTTTATAATAACTTTGAATGAATGACCCTTTAATCATCTTCATAACATTACTGAATACTGATATTAGTGATGCATTCTGAAAAACTGAGTCTTGCAGGAATCTCTGACAAAGGCAACAAGTAAGATGTAAATCTCTGCTATGATCCAAACAATCACCTGTCCAAGCCAAAATAAAACTATTTAACAGGCTAAGTAAGTATTGAGGTGTGCCTTTTAACATGAAAATGAAGTGAGCTTAATGAAGTGGTTTTGCTAATCACCAAGGGTCTCATGTATAAGGCCGTGCATAGAATTAACAGTGAAACATGGTGTACCAACAAAAGTGGAAATGCGAGTATGCACAAAAAAATCCAGAAGCATATATCTGTGCATACGGCAAGTTTGACGCAGACACTCAAAAGTTCAAGTTCAGAAAGTTGCACAGTGCCTGAAAGAATAAAGAAGTGGTCAGATATCACAGTCGACGTGAAAAGACAATTTGCAGCCCATCGTCTGTTTATTTTGTTTCAGATAATTTAATAAAAACTGACTCCTGTGCAATGCTCAGGCCAGGATGGTGCTGCTGTGCCCAGCACATCTTCAGACTTTGGCTGCATATACACCTCTGCCTCGGAAACCACTAGGAAGCCATCTGGCTGTGTACTGAGGGACACTGTTCAGAAGTCATCACAAAATGCAAGAGTAGATGCTGTAAGAGATGCGACCAATGAACTAAAGAATATAAGGGCTGTACTGTAATGTGATATTAACCACAAATAAAATGATCATTTGGTGGGTCAGGATCAGGTTCATCTTAGCACATCTGTTCAGGTACATGCTTGCACACTGCAGCACACTTTCTGTGTACTACAGAGCAGCACATTAATAGAGTGAAAATGCATTCTATTTACATAAGCAAATTCATTCTCTGAAGGCGCCTTTATAGTGTAGCAACGGCACCGAATGCCACAAAGGACCAATTCTCTGCTCTTTACTTCAACGTAACTTGCTATCCTTAAATGGACTGCTTGCATTTTATTGCACAAGTTGGAAAAAGCAACTGCGACTGTATGGAGCTGCCATTTTTATAGATTCTCCAGCTATATATGATGTAATACCAGCTCATTCTTTTGGTGATTCATCCCTGGCTGATGTTACTTGTTCAGCACCGTTGCAATAGCAATGTGCGTGCAGTTGACTGCTCTGATTACATTTGGAAAACTGAATGTTGCTGCAAATTATGCTTTGATGTTTCCCAGTTCAACCACAGTGTATGGGAATCTTATATATCTGGATGGCAAGTGGTTAATACCATCCTATACAGCTGGCATGGCGCAACTCAGTGATGTTTCTGAAATACCCGATCAGTAAGTTCACTTTGAAAAACTTCAGTGGTTAAAAACCGAGAGTGGACAGAACTTCCAAAGGAGCAGGTAGAACACAATTCCTCAAAGAATTCTCCAATTTGCGATGTCTTCTAACAACACTAAAGCAGCCATGGTAGTTGGAATAGTTTGGCCATTCCATGCTCCATTATATTGTTACAGAATGATTACAATCAAGTGAACTAAATTTGCAAATGATATGTAATTAATTTGTGTGTATTTGATAAATCCCGCATCATTGATGCAAATATGAAAAAGAAAGGTAAATGACACAGAAACAGTAGCACTGGTTTGACGCTGGTGCCTCCAGTTCGCCAAAACTGAGCAGAAACGTGTGCATGCAAGGTAGGGAGCTACCTTACGCCAAGTTTAGTTTTTATACATCTCGAAATGTGCAAGAAAACAGGTGTACGCAACATTTTTGTGTGAACGCAACATTTATACATGAGGCCCCAGATCACAATCCTGTAGTACATTGGCTGTACAGTGGATTCAACAAGTATTCAGAACCCTTTCATTTTCTGTACACTTTATTATGTTGCAGATTTAATTTTAAGTGGATAAGTTTGACAGCTCGTCTTGGATGTCGGCACCCGGAAAATATTTCTCCCGTAGGGCGTTGTTGCTTCATTGCTCATCTTTGACGCTGGGGATGTCGAGCACCAGACTTCTCTCTGCACTGTCGGTTGGCTTTGTTTTCTTTTTTCCCATGACGGACCGGTTGAATGGGTTTGGCAGTTTTCGTGTGTCGCTGTCTGTGGGTTATGTCCACGTTAATTTTTTAAAAGTTTTCTGACCTAAAGCGACGGTCAGAATCCTGCCGACTACGCCAATTGTGGATGCTAGGGGTCACTGTTGCCCTGTGAAACCCACCAGACAGACATCCAAGACACACTTGTAAAAAGCACCAAGAAGAATTTTAATATTCTTCTTCAAATACAGTGCACAAAGCACCACACTCGCCACAATTCTCCGACAATAATCAATACAAATAATCAATAACAATAATCCTCCTCTCCTCCCAGCAGCTCCGTCACTCTACCACCCAACTCCGGCTCTCCTTGCTGGGTCTCGCATTGTCCTTTACATAGTCCTTGACCTGGAAGTGCTCCTTCTCTTTTTCTGGGTCAAATGCCACATCCTCAGTCCTCAAGTAGCCCGGAAGTACTGCGGGCTTCCGTCCTTGTGACTCCGAGTACTTCCAGGTTGTAGTAACAGTAGGAGTCCCCAGGTTCTTTGTGAGCTCCCCCTGGCGGCACCCCCGGCACCCAACAGGGCTGACGAAACGGACTCCATGTCCCAGGATGCCCTGAGGGAAACCGGGGAACCGTTGCCGTCCAGGGGAGCTGCCACCTAGCATCCCAGGGGAGGCAGTGCCCTGGAAAGGCTGCCTTCCTCCATTCTTCTCTTTCAAGGATGTCCCAGCCGGATTGAGCTTCCAGCCATTTTTCACAATAAATATTCAGACCTTTGCTGTGACACTCCAAGTTATGGTTATGGTTGAGTGCATCTTACTTGCTTTAATTATCCTTGAGATGTATCTAGAACTTGATTGGAATCCACCTGTGGAAAATTGAATTGATGGGGCATAGTTTAGAAAGACACAAACTTTTGTATATAAAGGCCCCCTATTGACACTGAATGTCAGGACAAAATCCAAGCCATTAAATCCAAGGACCTTTCTGTAGACCTCAGTGAGCAAATTGCAGTGTGGCACAGATCAGGATAATGGTGCAAAACCATTTTAAAAGCTTTGCATGTTCCCATAAGCCTCAATAACTGTGAAATGGAAGAAGTCTGGAACTGCCAGGACTAGAGTTGTCTGTCCAGTCAAACTTAATAACCAGGAAAGAGGGGCCTTGGTCAGGGAGGTGTCCAAGAACCCAATGGCCACTCTAGCAAAGCTTCAGAAGTCCTCTGCTGAGCTAGGAGAACCTTTAATAAGGATGATCAACTCAGCAGCACTCCATCTATCAGGGAAAGCCACTCTTAAATAAAATGCAAATGTCAGTAAAAAAGGTTTAAAAAGACAAAAATTTAACTCTTTGGGCAGAACTCCAAGCACTATATCTGGCAAAGACCAGACACTGATCATCACCTGCCTAATACCATCCCTACAGTGAAGCATAGTGGTGGTGGCATCATACTATGGAGGTGATTCTCAGAAGAAGGTACAGGGAGACTGGTCAGAACTAAGGATGAATGCAGACAAATACAAAGAGGTTTTTGAAGAAACTTCAGAGTGCATGCAACCTCAGACTGGGGTCACGGTTCACCTTTCAGCGCAACAATGACCTGAAGCACACATCCAAGAAAATGCTGGCCAGGCTTAGGGACAAGTTTTGGATTGTCCGTGAGTCGCCCAACCAAAGCCCAGACGTAAACCAAATAGAACATGTGTGGAGAGATCTGAAGATGGCCATTTATAGATGCTTCCCTTCTAATCTAATTGAACTTGAGAGGATCTGCCACAAATCCAGGTGTATAAAGCTTGTAGAGACTTTCCCAAGAAGAATCATAACTGTAATTGCTGCCAAAGGGCTTCTACAATGTATTGAATTAAGGGTCTGTTTAATTATATCAAAAATAAATTAATTTGCAAACCTTTCTGAAAACACATTTTCACCTTGTCATAGGTTATTGAGTGTTGATTGAAGAGCAAAAATGGCAAGTTTATCCATTTAAAATTACATCTAGAACACAATAAAGTGTGCAGAAAATGAAGGGGTCTAATCTCTGAATATACTGTATGATATGTAGTAAACCGTTTTACAATAGCGATTTATAGTCAGATAATTTGCAGCAAGTTTGGACATGGTGGTGAGATGGTATAATATCTTTATGTCACACTTACAACACTTTGATAAGTACATGCTGTGGTAAATTCAAGCTTTTCTAATGGTAATTTGAAAAAACAGCTTCTCATTAAGTACAAAAACCTAATACAGTGAGCACTCAATTTATACTGAACAAACTAATATATACCAACTATTAGCTAATATATAATATATACAGTATGAAGATCATACCTATAGTTTGATTGGAATCTATAGTTTTTGGTGGAATAGCCATCCATCCATTGTTTTGATGCTTTTTTCCTTCAAAAAATGTCAGAAAACTGGAACCTAAAACACAATTGATTAGTAATAGGTAGGAATCAACCTCAGATTAGATGCCAAATCATAACATGTCAAGCTCATACACACTTACTAATGAAGGGCCACTTCAGAGTCACCAGTTAAAGAAATACGCACCTAAGAAAAATGACAGCACTTGAAGAAAAGCCTCACAGACAAAGCAGGAATGTCTAAACATCACACAATGAAAGAGCTGGGAAATGAACTCAGGTACAATACTATGAGCTGTTAAGCACTGTATTACTTCTTATCAAATGACTAACTGATAAATAAATGTCAGCACTGGCATTAGAAAATTAAACTATAGGTACCTTAATAAAAAAGGATTTAAATTTTAATACATTATTATTATTTACTTATTTGGCTAACATCTTTATTCATGGCAACTTACAACATTTTGGGTAAAACGTTACATTTCTTTAGTGTTTCCAAATGGAGCACAAACAGGTGAAGAAAGAAGGCTTATGGTCACACAGTGTCACTAGCAGTACTTGAACCAACAACCTCTGGGATTCAAGTCCAAAGTCTTAACCACTACCCCATACTGCGTGCCTAAAACATTACATAATAATCATATGGAGATGATGGAATGCAAATACTGTATATCTGGTTCCAGAACATTACCAACAAACATCTGAAATTAACATTTTTGGATCCTGAAGATGTCGATTTAAGATTAAATACTACTAATTTCTCTATTCAAAAAAGAATATTCAATTTTATTTAAAAAGTCTGTAATTTTTCAAAGTTATGAATAGAATGTAGTAGATTTAATACAATTGAAGTGGAATGTACCAGTGATATTTTAGTTCTGTAATTAATTGTAGTTTTAATTTTTATTTTATTTTGTAAAATTAATTTTTATTTCGTTCTAGTTTTCAGTGGAGTCAACAATTTAAATTTTTTTTTAGTTCTGTGTTTAAAATTTTAGTTTTTATTTTATTTAGTTCTGGCTTTTTAATATAATATTAGTATAATTTTAGTTTTTTTTCTGTTGCAAGACTACAAATGCTGGCCTTCACATATTTCAATGCAAGTTATGTTTCAGTCAACAAAATACAGTCACAGTTCATAATGCCGTTAAACACAGCTTGACTATCAATGAGCAAACAGATTAAGTGGCCTAATGAGTACAGTCAGCAAGATCAAATGTTTCAACCCAAGAAGCCAGTCTGCACAAGCACAATGCTGTTAAGCTTTAAATAAGCACGCATTTCAAGAGTTGTTAATGTTGCAACGACGTCCATTGCACAGATAGTCACACAGTGAAAATTTTTGCTCGACGAACGCCTGTAATGCAGGTACACAGACAAGGTCCTCGGCCACTGGCGCCTGCAGACTGTATGTTGATGATTTCTGCTGCCAGTACTGAAGCAGTGACGTGTGGTGAAGTTCATGGCTGGTGAGGCACGGACTCCTTCAGAGTCAGAGTTACAAATACATGAACCCAAAAGAGTAGCTTATTCACTATTCATTTGGCATCATGCTCATTGACTACTGGTTATATTTCATATCTCATCAGCATTCTTTACACACACCTAGGTAAGGTACATATTTGGCAAAGAAAGAACGTTACAGCTATAGCGGCGAGAGAGAGTGGAGAGAGCACATTTGTTCTAATGCATGTGTTCTAAATTTGCCGTTGCAATTCCACAATTCATACTCATTCAATACAAATGAAAGTATAGAGTGGTGTAAAAAAAAAAGGATTTCAATTTTGACCTTAATTGAAATATTTAGTTATTTTTAAAAGCTTTTAATTTTGATACTTTAATCAATTTTAATACAGACTGTTCAACAAAAGGATAACAAGAAAGAATATTTTTTTTACTTAGTCTGATCCCATTTTTTATAAAATTGAAACCAGTTTATGGTCTTACCTTTATTTGTCAAAGAAGTCCATTGTGGCAAGCAGCTGGGGGCGATACCCAGCCGGGATGCCTGGAAGGACCGGAGGAGGGATTACGTCTCCTCCAGACCACGAGGGGGTGACCGCCTTGGTGGCTATGGGGACCATGGGAAAGGAGCATGGAAGCTCAACCCTATAGGGGCCCATGGTCACCGCCAGGGGGCACCCAGATGCCTGAGGAGCCCTGGCCCTCAGCACTTCCGCCACACCCGGAAGTGCTGTGGGGGCGAAGACCAGGAACACCCGGAGTGCTTCCAGTAGTAGCTCATTGGGAGGCACCTGGAGCATGTCCGGGTGAACATAAAAGGGGCCGCCTCCCTCCATTCGATGGCTGGAGTCGGGTGGAAGAAGGACAGAGCTCGGAGGAGAGGAGTGGAGGCGGACCTAGAGAAATAGGCATTGTGAAGAGGCCTGGACTTTGAGGGTGATTGGTGCTGGGGCACTGGGTAGTGTTCGATAGCTTGTAAATAGTAATTATGAATAAATGTGTGTGGTGTCAAACCTTCGGTGTCCGCCTGTCTGTGTCCGGGTCGGCTTCCACACCATACACCTATCCTTCCCCACGAAAATTTCCACCACTTTCTTATAAAAGTCCTCTTTATTTTCCTTTAGTTTTAAAAGTCTTAATCTTCCATTTTGGCAGTCACTCAGAACAAAAAATAAAAATAAACTGACTGCTGCAGTGCACTTGACTTTCTGATATCACTGACTTATTGGCGCGTAGCGCCTATGCGTAGAAGAACAGCAGCAACAAGCACCCGTTGGGCTCACATCTGCCTGTTTCAGTGAGGCACGGTACTGTCTGCCTCGCCTTGTGCCTTTTCACTATGATTTTATGTCCAATCAGCAAGACTAAATATGTCACAAACATTCATTAAAGATATTAGTCAGACTGTGGAAAGTCAGGGTGTATAATAAACGTATGTGCAAACATTATATTGGCGACATACAATTGCACGCATTAACCCAGTGTGTGAGGGACAGCGCAGTCCGAAGTGAGGCTTTTTCTCATCACGTTGCTGCCGCACCTCACGTTTCTCCCTTATATTTGATCAGGAAATTCGCAAATTCAGCAATTTTGACTATAAAAATGATCAAAATTATTGGAATCATACAGAAAACAAATTTATAGTACAGACAAGTGGAAAAATTAATTTTATGTTATCATTAATAGTTTTTTTACTTTTCATGATGACAGGTGAGACCGCAAGTCCCTGTTTGAGGTGCAGTCCTGGTGCCAGAGAAGTGCTGGACTTCCATTAAGCACTGATCTAGCTGGTCCTGCACTGAAACTCAGAGACTCTCTTCTTCTCGCACACTACATTTGCTTTCATTATCATCTGCGCTGTAATTAAAGTATTTCTACATGTTACTTTCTTGCTTTCTACCCACAGACATCTGTGCAAAACTCGTCATTGACAACCACAAGTGCTTACTGCTTCAACCCAATGAGCCACATGTGCGCAACAAACAAACAAGGGAAGTTGCGCCACGTGACTATAGAAAACCCAAGTTACAAGATCACCGCACAGTGAACAGCGCAATATAACTGAACGCTCAGGGCGACCTACAAACAATCCCTCTGCACGACTGAACCGGATTGAACGAAAATGCTATTGCTGTTTTTTCATTTTTACTTAATTTTCGTTTTTTTGTTTTAGTTCGTTTACATATCTCTAATTTTTACTTTTATTTAGCTTTACTTTCTCTGTTTGCCTTAATTTCAGTACTAGTTCTTGTAAAACGAAAAACAATATTTTTAGTTCTATTTCTCATTTTCGTTATGAAAATATCTCTGAAATGTACGTTACTACAGTGGTTCCCAACTTGGAGACCATGGCTAACTAAGAGGCTTTAGTAAACTTCCAGTGGAGCACAAGGTGACTGAAAATGGTTATAATAAATCACTAAAAATCAAACCATAGCAAGGGTGTCAGATTTATCTTTTTTAAAGCAGCCAGCTTCATCAATATCCATATTATGTTACATACAGAAGACAATGACTGTTTTGTAGTTATGTATTCAAGTCTCAGCTAATGCTAAACCTTGACACTACATACTAGTTTTTCTGTGATTAGATTAGATTAGATAAATGTATTAATCCCAAGGAGAAACAGATGCATTTAGTGGCAGAAACATTAAAAACAAAGTTAGAGTCACAGGACAAGTAATACATTCAATCACTTGTTAGATATATAAATAAATATATAAATAAATATTGTGAATTCACAAAACAGTCCTGGCTTCAAATAATAGGGGTTTTACCACAAAAATACCTTGTATAACAATCACAAAAGTGTTTCTTCTTCTTTCTCTCTCTCCCTCTCTCTACACCGCCCTGCTACTCCTCCAGTTGAGTGTTGCCTTTCTCTGCTCCCAGCTCTGACTCGCCTGGTCAAGGCAGTGTAGTTTCTTTTATTGAGGAACTGGGAGTACGTCTGGTAACATGACGTAGCCAGTTGGATGCCTTTCTGGGTTATGAGAAAGCCAGGCAGGTCCACCTCTGGCAGCACCCTTTATTGACTGCCAGGGGCCCATATGCAGCCCTGTGAGTGTCCAAACTGGTACTTTGTATGAGGGACACTGCCACCTATTAAAGTGGGGGATGAACTGCTCCTGGGCATCCTCTCTTTCTTGTAACCTTTGGGCATCCTACTCAGGATGGGAACCAAAAGGCGTCCAGGCCTGTTATTGCCCCCATTTAGTCCCCTCATTATGGCTTCCCGGCTGGGTAAGGATTCTACCTCCATCCTGGGCGGGATGCCCAACCGTCCTCTGGGGCATCTACAATATACTATATAATAAACAAATATATAAATGAATGTAAATTGTGCACAAATAGCAAAATGAATTTAGAGTATAAGTATTTAGTCTTGGACTGCAGGAGAGTGAACTGAATTACTTGATAGCAGCAGGCATAAAATATTCCCAGAGGTGCTTCTTAGTATACCATGACTAAAAGTTCTCTACGAGAGCGCCTCCTGGAGGAGATGGAGGGGATGTTTCATGATGGCATCCATGATGGCAAATTTTCTGTATTTTGGTAATTACTGGTTATTATTTACACCTATGATTAGGAAATTCAGGCACAAGTAACACACAGGCTGCCTTTGATATGGCTTCTTAATTTTGTATTATACTTTAAAAACATAGTCAATGTAATAGCAGTAGAAGCAAATATGATTCTCTTAATAAATGTAAGTTCAAAAACAAGCACCTGCAGCAAAAGTACAAAATAGTAAACATCATTGTTTTATGGGGGTAGGACTCAGATATTCCCATGGGACACTGAAGGACCTTGAAACAATAAAGGTTGAGAAGTACTGCATTGCTATGTTCATAGAAGATGAAACAATAAATATTGTTCTCAAAGTACAATACAATACAATACAGTTTATTTTTGTATAGCCCAAAATCACACAGGAAGTGCCGCAATGGGCTTTAACAAGCCCTGCCTCTTGACAGCCCCCCAGCCTTGATTCTCTAAGAAAACAAGGAAAAACTCCCAAAAAAACCTAGTAGGGAAAAATGGAAGAAACCTTGGGAAAGGCAGTTCAAAGAGAGACCCCTTTCTAGGTAGGCTGGGTATGCAGTGGGTGTCAAAAGAAGGGGGTCAATACAATACAATACACAGAACAGAACAAATCCTCAATAAAAAATAAAAAATAAAAATTTTTTAGAAGTACGGAGCAGAATTTAACAGTAGATGATATCACATAATAAGATTTGAATAATTTTAGACTCCTGGAGACCTCATCCATCAAGCTGTCTCCCCCATTTGGCCATTCCACAGCTGAAACAGTGTTGGGCCAGCCAATCCGATGAAAGGAACCCTCTTTCCCACGATTCCAGTGATCCTCCATCAAGGATGACTTTACCTTAGGCAGGCAAAACAACTTGGCAGGTGGGCCGTGGCACCAAGTGCCACATTTGAGTACTGAGAAGAGAAACAGAATGGGTGAGGGTTAGTATCCAATTCTAACTATCATGTTACTTATGTTTTAGTACTAATGACTAACAACAGAGACGCAGTATCTACAGTTAATCAGCAGCTCTAGTCAGGATATGCTAAACTGAAGTAGCGAGTCTTCAGCCGGGATTTAAAAGCTGAGACCGAAGGGGCATCTCTTATAGTAGCAGGCAGATCATTCCACAGGGTAGGGGCCCTGTAACTAAAAGCTCGACCTCCCATTGTTATTTTATTAATCCTTGGAACCATAAGCAGACCAGCATCTTGAGATCTTAATGTGCACTCTGGTTTGTAAGTCATGATAAGTTCAGACAAGTAAGCCGGACCTCAGCCATTTAATGCTTTATATGTTAAAAGAAGGATTTTGAAATCTGCCCTAAACTTAACCGGGAGCCAGTGTAAGGATTTAAGAACTGGAGTTATGTGTTCGTATTTTCTTGTTCTTGTAATAATTCTTGCAGACGCATTTTGTATTAACTGGAGGCTGTATAAAGAACAGTTTGAACATCCAGTGAACACCGCATTGCAGTAGTCAATCCTACTAGAGATAAATGCATTAATTAATTTCTCAGAATCCTGTTTATTTAGAAAGCGCCTTAATTTCCTAACATTTTTAAGATGGAAGAAGCATGTTTTGGACAACTTTCTAATATGCGATTTAAATGAAATGCTAGAGTCAAAGATAACTCCTAGATTGCGGGCTGATTCAGTAAAATTAATTGGGATTCCAACTGAGTTAAATGATGACAAAATATTGTTATGATCAGCGTTATTCCCTCCAACAATTAACATCTCTGTTTTAACTGTATTTAAAGACAAGTAGTTCTCATTCATCCACTCCTTTAATTCGCTAACACAACTAATTAAAGACAACATCGGAGAAACTTCATCTGATTTAAATGAAAGGTATAACTGGGTTTCATCTGCATACAAGTAAAAATTAACATCATGTGTCCTAATGATAGATCCCAGTGGAAGCATGTAAAGTGAAAACAGTAAAGGTCCCAGTACTGAGCCCTGCGGGACACCATATTGAACTTCTGTGTATAATGATGGAGTACTGTCAGCACATTTCTGTACATATTGGAATCGATTTGATAAATAAGAACTAAACCAAGCGAGCACGGTGCCTGTAAGCCCAACATCATTTTCTAGCCTGTGTAGTAAAATAGAATGGTCGATGGTGTCAAATGCTGCACTTAAGTCCAACAACATAATTACAGTGGACTTTCCTTCATCAGAGGGTATCAGAATGTCGTTTACAACCCGTGTTAGTGCCGTTTCTGTACTATGACCAGTGCGAAAACCAGACTGGAATTTCTCAAATAAATTGTAATGCGTAAGGTGTGACTGAAGCTGATTGCCGACTACTTTTTCTAGTAATTTAGAGAGAAACGGTAGATCTGAAATAGGCCTATAATTATTTAGTATGTGTGGGTCTAGGTCTGACTTTTTAAGTAATGGTTTAATGACTGACACTTTTAGTGCATCAGGTACTGTGCCATGCAATAATGAACTACTGATAATGTTTAGAATAGGCGCTGCAAGAACATTCATTGCACTTTTTACTAGTTTTGTTGGCACTGGATCTAGGGAACAAGTAGTGGGCTTCATTTTAGAAATTAAAGTTAAGACTTCCTGCTCAGATACAGGATTAAAATTGCTAAAGTGATGAATGCAATGTGAGACAGGGTCTGCTAAGCTAGTATTTGGTTTGTAGTGTGATGCAGAGATCTGGGATCTTATATTTTTAATTTTCTCATTGAAGAAGTTCATAAAGTCTGTACTGCTAATATCTGTTGGTATTTTGCACTGTTGATCTGAATTTCCATTTGTTAATTTAGCCACTGTTCTAAACAGTACTCAAGGATTTTTATTATTGTTATCTATTAATGTAGAATAGTATTCTGAGCGAGCTTTAAAGAGGGCTTTTTTATATTTATTAACACTCTCTGTCCATGCAATTTGAAAGACATGTAGCTTTGTTGTTCTCCATCTGCGCTCCAGTTTTCGACACTCTAATTTAAGAGCTCGAGTGTTTTCATTAAACCAGGGAGAGTTTCTATGTGCTTTGATCACTTTTGTTTTAAAGGGAGCCACTGTGTCCAGAGCATCTCTCAAGGTCACATTATAATGTGATGTTAGCTGATCTAAATTGTTTTTCACAATTACACTTGACGTACTCAAAGTATCTATAAATTTTGAAGCAGAGTTACAATCTAGATGTCGCACTGTCTTTGTTTTAATCTGGGAGTGTGTTGACAAGGGCAGGACTAAATCAAATGTAATTAAGTAGTGATCGGAAATAACTTCATTTAATGGAGTGATATTTAAATTTTGAAATTCAACTTTGTAAGTTATAATTAAATCTAATGTGTGGTTATGATTATGAGTTGGACCTTTGACAATCTGACAAAATCCTACTGTATTTAACAAATAAGTAAAACATTTGCTAAAAGTGTCAGTTTCCACATCAATGTGTACATTAAAATCCCCCATCAGTACTACATGTTCATAATTTATAGCCAAATCAGATAGAAGGTTGCTAAATTCAGTCATGGACAATGAATACAGCCCTGGTGGTCTGTAGACTAGCACTATAATTGTGTTGGAATCTGTTTTAATATTTAAAATGAATGCCTCAAAGGATGTAAAGTTGCCTAAATTTTTAGAAGTGATTTGCATTTTGTTACAATGAATTATTCCAAGGCCTCCTCCTCGACCAAAATCTCTAGACTTATGAAGGAACGAGTAGCCATCTGGTGACGCCTCAGCTAGGGGTACAGTGTCACATTTACTGAGCCAGGTTTCAGTGAGAAGACACAGATCAGATTTTGTACTAAATATAATATCATTTACCAAAACAGCTTTAGTGCCAAGAGAGCGAATGTTCAATAAGCAGCATTTAAAACTGCATGCTTCTTTCTGAACTGCTGATATATTTTTTGTTTTAATTTGAAGTAAATTTCTATTACAGATGCCCCTGGTGGAGGGTCTGGTTTTATCCCTTGGTCTAATTATACACCTTATTTTTTGGTTATCAATTAATTTAAGGTTTGTATCAAGACTAAATTTACTGGATGCCCCATGACAAGGATTATGGGTAACAGCTTCAGGAAAGTAACAGGTGGGATAAACAACAGCCTGTGATTTAAGATCACATGACTGCGGCCTGGATGGTGCTCTAATCAGTCAACCAGGCAGTTTTGCTGCCATATTTTGGGATAATACATAAGATCCCCTCCAGTTAGGATGAAGACCATCTCTTCTGAAAAATCCAGGCCTTTCCCAAAAATCATCCCAATTGTTCACAAACGCTATGCTTTTGTTTGCACACCAGGTTTCTAGCCAGCAGTGAAGGGAATGCAAACTGCTATAAATCACATCCCCTCTATATAATCTTGGTAAGGGGCCAGATACAACTAAATTCCGACATTTTCTTTTGGCTTTGATGCATAGAGAGATGAAGTTCCTCTTTAATACTTCAGATTGCTGTGAATAAATATCATTAGTGCCGACATGCAGCAATAAGATAGATACAGTAATCCCTCGCTATATCGCGCTTCGCCTTTCGCGGCTTCACTCTATCGCGGATTTTATAATGTAAGCATATTTAAATATATATCGCGGATTTTTTGCTGGTTCGCGGATTTCTGCGGACAATGGGTCTTTTAATTTCTGGTATATGCTTCCTCAGTTGGTTTGCCCAGTTGATTTCATACAATGGACGCTATTGGCAGATGGCTGAGAAGCTACCCAACTTACTTTCTCTCTCTCTCTCTCTTGCTCTGACATTCTCTGCTCCTGACGGAGGGTGTGAGCAGGATTTCTGTTCGCACACCTAGACGATACGGACGCTTGTCTAAAAATGCTGAAAGATTACCTTCACGTTGTTCCCTTCTGTGCAGCTGCTTCGTGAAGCAACATGCTGCACGGTGCTTTGCATACTTAAAAGCTCGAAGGGCACATATTGATTTTTGATTGTTTGTTTTTATCTGTCTCTCTCTCTCTCTCTGACATTCTCTGCTCCTGACAGACGGGGTGTGAGCTACTGCCTTCATTGCAACTGCTTTGTGCCGCGGTGCTTCGCATACTTAAAAGCCAAACAGCCCTATTGATTTGTTTGCTTTTCTCTCTCTCTCTGACATTCTCTGCTCCTGACGAAGGGGGTGTGAGCAGGGTTTCTGTTCGCACACCTAGACGATACGGACGCTTGTCTAAAAATGCTGAAAGATTACCTTCACGTTGCTCCCTTCTGTGCAGCTGCTTCGTGAAGCGACATGCTGCACGGTGCTTCGCATACTTAAAAGCTCGAAGGGCACGTATTGATTTTTGATTGTTTGTTTTTATCTGTCTCTCTCTCTCTGACATTCTCTGCTCCTGACGGACGGGTGTGAGCTGCTGCCTTCATTTCAACTGCTTTGTGCCGCGGTGCTTCGCATACTTAAAAGCCAAACAGCCCTATTGATTTGTTTGCTTTTCTCTCTCTCTCTGACATTCTCTGCTCCTGACGCGCACTCCTTTGAAGAGGAAGATATGTTTGTATTCTTTTAATTGTGAGACGGAACTGTCATCTCTGTCTTGTCATGGAGCACAGTTTAAACTTTTGAAAAAGAGACAAATGTTTGTTTGCAGTGTTTGAATAAAGTCCCTGTCTCTCTACAACTTCCTGTGTTTTTGTGCAAATCTGTGACCCAAGCATGACAATATAAAAATAACCATATAAACATATGGTTTCTACTTCGTGGATTTTCACCTTTCACCGAGGAGGGATTACTGTACTTCATCGTCGGCAACACGGTCCAATGCGGCCTCTATGCCAGAAATCTTGGCCCCTGCGAGGTACTTAACATTAACTGCTGGTTTAACACAGTTTGTAATTCTAAAATTTCGCACTATGGAATCGTCAATTATGAGCACTTTCTTATTCTGTTTCCACAGGCGCGCTGCGGAGTGCTGAGAATCTGTTCTGGGTCCGAATTGGTGACCTGGGTGCCGGGGGACTACATTTTGGATTCTTAGACCCCCGTCTTACTGTTACCCATTCGCCCTGTGGCTGAATTGATGCTGCTGACCTCGGCCGCGCACTGACTACAGTGGGACCAGGAGAGACTGAAGCCAAATCAGAAGTAGCCGAATTGTCTAAACAAACCGAGTCGATCCAATTTTTGGTTTGCCTAATCGCTATCAGATTCCTAACGCGGTCCTCCAATTCGCGTATTTTCCCGACCAACTCTAAATTCAGTTAAAGTCAGTTAATCTAACCTAACCTGAATTTCTTTGGGGAAGATGAATGAAAATTGGAGTACCCAGGGGAAGACCAATACGGAGACAGAGGAACTGTTTATACACTATACAGACAACAGCCAAACTGGGTATTCAAACTCCCAGTGCTTGATCGGTTTTACCAGGAGTGCACTGTCCACGTTTGACATGATTTGAAGCCTGATTTGCAGTTGCCAAATATTTTTCTGACTTAGCCTGAGTTTCAGCTTTACCAGCCATCGTTTCCCCATGCAATGTGAGAGGAGTTGCGGTGCCTGATTGCATGTTATGATTAGGCTGTTGTACAATCGAGAGAATTTCATGTCAGAAATTTCAGTCAGCTCTTTTGTAGTGTGAGCAGTACCATTAACTGATTTGCTGAAGTTGCTTTCAAATTTCCCTAAATTCATTGTGCAGAGGCCACAATACATTGTGTTATGTCCAGAATTGAATCCTGTGTTTTTTTAAGAGTTTGATACATAGTTGATTTCCAAAAAAGACAAGGTGGCTGGGATGGGAATAAGGGGTTTGGGAAAAAGAAAAAAAAAGAAAAGAATAAAGGAAGAACATTTGGAGCTAAAAGGTGTCTAATGAGTTTTTCTCTGGACACAACACATTGCCCACTGGGTGTTACCTCTGGCATATTCATTTTCACTTTTTTGATTTCAAAAAGATAGCTATCAAATAGCAACACACATACAACTAAACGGCCAAAAACAAAAGCATCGTAGGAAATGTTTAATGGAAGAACCCTAAATAAATACTCACAGCGGTAAATTACATGGATTATGTATACCTCCAGTTATCTCTGTAAAACTGACTGACTGCATTGTCCATGCCTCAAACACTCACATGTTCCCTTATGCCCTTTGCTTTAATTTGGACTTTCAGAGCATATTAAGCAACTCAGCTTTTTTTCTTGATGACATCTTGAGAAGCCTGTGGCCATATTGTTTCTTTGAATGGGTAAAGATTTATTACAAAATGTCAATGGATAAAACTGCCCTTCAGGGCCATGCACATGTATAGTTTGAGAATCCATGTCATTACATGTTAATTGGACTTAATGTGTTCAGACAGTTTGAACACGGCCATGATTTCTAAAAATTGCAAAAGGTACACCTGACATAAGGCAGCAAAGCTAACCACTGTGGACTCACTCCTTCTCAATATGGAAGAATTTACCTGGGATGGTTAGGTCACTTGTGTGTCTGGTCTGTGGCAGAGCTATGAGGGTTCGAATCAATTTCAGGATGATCTGGATTACAAATAAACTTTAAGCATTAGAAAATAAATACTTTGGCAAGTGGTAGATACTGTATAGTTACAGTCTAGTGATCTTTGCCAAAATTTTACTTGTTGCATATTTCCTTTTGCACTATTATTTTCTTTTGTTTTAAACCTAGGCAACAAGTCAACACTTACTGATTTTTTTTTGGATTTTGGTATGTTTCCTAAGTAACAATTTTGTCATTTTCTCACCTGTGATATGACAGATTTATTTCCATTCCTGCATTTTAGGTAACAGAGAAATGTCAAAAACTTAACTTGTCATGAAATATGAAGGCAACAGCTGCAGGCTTGTTTTTTGAGAAAATCTGCACCTAAACAGCTTTTATAATATGATTTCATCAAAACAATGTAGAACAATAAAATGCCAAATAATTATTACACTTTTCATAAAAAGGTCTAATTCTGACAATATGCTTTCTGAGGTCGAAATACAATCACAAAGTTAGTCTGACTTGGTAGACACATGATTCAGAATATGAAAATTGTAGTAAATGTACTGTAAATATAATACAGAAGTAGTACATATTAATTTTATGATTTTTTATTCTAAATAACAGCTCCAATACAAGAGGTACAGGGTAAATATGATACTGAAATTTACAAATTTAAAAATGATCCAAAGTAGCAGAACTAGTTCAACCACAGAAATCTATTAAATGTGTACTTACAAAGAGGTGCTCTGTATACCTTTCATGTTAGATATAATTACATTTTCTCTCATGTTCCCAAAGTGCAGTAATTTCTCAAGTTAACAACATTAAAAATGTCTTAACATAGGATAATTTCCCCTTTCAAATATTTTTGGCCTTTATCCTTGTGAATTCTTGTTTCAATCGGAGTGCCAAATAAGCTACAGAATGTTATGAGGCCTTCAAATGAGCCACCAATGAAGATTTGAATCCCCACTGGCTTGTTCAGAACATCCTCACACTAATCCAGCAAGTCCACAACGGTGAACAGCAGGCTTCACTCTGACTAAGTTCCAAAATGTGGAAACCGGTTTAAGAGTTCAATAATACTCTTAAAAGTCTCCAAATCTCAAAAATGCCTCACAAGAGGGACAACTATGAAAACTGTGGCTTGAACTGAGGAAACAAAACATTACACCTTTATAATTGAAAGATTTATCAAACAAAAAATGGGAAAAAACTGAAAATGTTAAACAATAACAAAAAAAGAATTGACAAAAAGGTAACCCAAGGTAACCAAGTCCTAAAATATACTTTCAGAAAAAAAAAACCAGGAAACAGATAAGAAAATAATTGATATCAAAAGCAACACTTAAATATCATCCAATGAATATCTATGAACTGCTCCTGAGGCCACTTCCCTGCCTCACTATACAGTATAGCCTGGGGAGGTCTCAGCAGTGGTGACATCATGCTGGCCCACATCTTGGGGAATCACCCTCAAAGAACACAAAATTGTTGTGAAAGAGGTGTGAGGCTTTTAAAAATAGCTAGTGAGAAGTTAAGCAAAATTACTAGTTAGTCAATAAAAGGTGTAATTTTGCTTAACTTCTCACTACATCCATAAAGGCTAACACGGTACAACACCCTAGTACTACAAAAATAGCTAGGAAAGCAGGCCTAAATCCCACCAGCCTGTCCAAAGTTGTGCATCAAAAAGCAACCTATCTTCAACTTGACTAGCTGGCTTGGGCCTACACTAGACTAAAATGGACTTAACTATAAAAGTTCAAAAATTTTCATTAAAATGTCTCAAAAGAAACACAACATGTCCTGCTAGGGAGGGGAAAGCCATCAATGCTGGGTTAGTACTGAGAAATGCAACACAAATCTTTATAAAAGCATAATTTATTAACAAAACTTCAAAAAGCAAAATAGGAATCAAAAAAGGATTTGCTAACCAGGCAATCCGAAGCAAACAAGTCACAGCAAACACTAACCAGAAAGGAGAATCTCAAAACCAGAAGCAAAAAAGTCAAAAAGCCAGTAAATACAAAGAATAAGTAATAGCTAAAAAAGGAAAAACTCAACAATCACAAACAATTGTATGTACTGAAATTCCCAGGAGTCTTTACAGGCTTGGTGTAGTCCCTCAACAAACTAACAGGTGACCCTGCATCTGGGGAACCACCCACAGAACACAAGGCACAAGACAGAACAGGCATCCACACTAAGAAACTATATAGTGAAAAAAACTCACATGAAACATAGAGTATAATTGAGAAAATACAAAGAACAACAATACTAGCAATGAAATTCAAAGGAATATAATAATAGTTTTTTTTATAACATAGGTACATTTAAATGGATAGTGCCCAAATGTTTCTAAATGTAAAAAAAACAACAATACATTACACATAGCAACTACTGTACATAATACATAAACAGAAGAAAGTTAACAGAATTGATATGGACAGATATAAAAAATCATCAAAAGTGGGGATGGGCTTTGATGTGGAAAAAATTACAACAGATTTCTGTATTAAGGGACATCACCAATAGTGGTATTTGGTAATGTTATAAAAGTGATTTGAAGTTGAGTCATTCAAACTTAAAAACTTGATTCTGCATTTGGATCAAATACTAAAATTAGTATTTTCTCAGTATAATATGGCTTGGAATAATGTCTACCAACCAAACACAATTATAGTTACTAATTACCTTTACTCAATCCAAAGCAGTGCCCTCGGTAGTCCTCTTTCTAATACATTCTCAAAAATATAACCTCTATCAGCTATAAAATCACAGTTCATTCTGTTTCATCATGACTTAGCTTCATTGCTTAATTCACATTTTTTCCCTGTATTTTTCTTACTTCAGACAGTGTTAGTGCAGATTGTTGATGGGTATTCCAAACTTAATGATGATATGCAGGAGGGTAACAGTGTAGGCTTTTTCCAAAATGCAAGGCTGTGCATTGATTAAAAATTGCAGTTTAATAGGTCATTTCAGATTTATTGTGGTGTACACATAAAGTACACACTCGAAGAAGTTCATCACGCAGCCACTGCCCAGTAGCTTGAATCTCGCTTTGCAGATTATATCAAATCATAATAGGTAGTGATGAACAAAACAGCAGAGTTTCCTTTCAAATACATGACATTTCACATGTGATTTTTCAATAGTGAAACCCAATAATAATATTTTTATTAGGGGAATTTTTAAAAGTTTTTTGGGGGGAGGTGATAGATAGAAAGGAACATTGTACACTAAGGATCTTGCAACACTGTATAAGCCCCTTTTGGACCCATGCATTTCCCAGAAGATAGTCAGATAAAAAAAACAGGAAAAATGCCTTTTGTAAATGCAACATGGCCAAACACAGCCCAAAAATGAGACATAACATAAGATAAAAGTCATAATCAATCAAGGCAATGTAGTTGTTATACCAAAGTGGTTGGGGAAAATAAGAATAAAATAAATAAAACACAACAGCTACCTTTGCCGCTGCTCCTATTTAAACTTTGTGGGTGCTGATCAAACCACCTACCGCCATGCCTGAGGGGAATTGCAGTCCTCACATCAGTATTGTCAAATGTTTGCAAATGAGTTGTTTACTCTATATTAAATACCTTTTTTCCTGGATCAATTGCACACATTTCACTGGTCAAGAAACAAAGAAACAACTTTTCCTGCTGACTCAGTTTTTCTGGAATCACTAGAACATCACTATAGGTTACAAACAGCCCAGGAGGCATTCCCCAATTCCAGTGCCTGAGAAGAAAATACTTTAAAATGAATGAAATAGACATAGAAACTGAATATATATACAGTCATATGAAAAAGTTTGGGAACGCCTCTCAGCCTGCATAATAATTGACTCTACTTTCAACAAAAAAGATAACAGTGGTATGTCTTTCATTTCCTAGGAATATCTGAGTACTGGGGTGTTTTCCAAACAAAGATTTTTAGCGAAGCAGTATTTAGTTGTATGAAATTAAATCAAACTAGCCAACCCGTGGCGTAGCATATGCCGCATAATTATGTATTGATGGGTGAACACTTCCTGAACGACACAGTTGTCCAAATGAGGTGGGTTTGTGGATACCACTGTGAGTGAATGAAAAGATGGACCTCTGGAGAGAGCAACATACAATTGTCCGTGACTGAAAGCAGGATCGTCTGTGACGATGGAGGCCACGCTGGTGAAAGTTACTTCGTCGGTAGGGTTAAGTTTCAGCACTTGTTCATTAAGGTGTAGCGAGTCTTCGTTGTTGACACTTAATATAGCTTACGTACGGAGTTGTTCCGGAGTCACAGTTGAGAAACACTTTTTTAATGTCTTTTAAGCACAGGGAAAAAAATTAACATGTGAAACATCCGTAATGTAATAAGCCACCAAGAATAGTAACATTGCAGTAATGCTATCTATGACCCGATTGCTGTAAACAGAAGTGAAAACAAAATCGAGCCCGGCGCATTCTTTAACTGCCTTGTAGCGCAGTGGTAGTGTTGCTGCTTTGCAGTAAGGAGACTGTGGAAGATTTTGGGTTTGCTTCCCGGTTTCTCCCTGTGTGGATAGCGCTTTGAATACTGAAAACACCGGTATATCAATGTAATGAAGTATTCTTATTCGTCCAGTGCTCGCTCTCTCTCTCGCGCGCGCGCCTGTATGTATGTGTGTGTGTGTGTGTGTCGCTCGCTCGCTGCACGTGTTCCTGCAGGCATACCAGTAAGTGAATGAAAAGATGGAACTCTGGAGAGAGCAACATACAACTGTCCGTGACTAAAAACTGGTTTTGGCAGATACATGCACATCTTTTTGAAAGTTTGGCCCTGTGCCTTATTGTCATTGCAAAGGCAAATCTAACAGGAAATTGTCTTCGTGTTAAAGTAAAAGGCAAATTATCCGCGATAAACTGTTTTACACGCTGCATACCAACCCGCGGCATAGTATACTCCGCAAAATCACACTGCTCTTTTAATGTTTTTTAAGCAGAGGGAAAAAATGAACATTTGCAAAATCCGTAACGCTGCTTTCAGTAAGTACAATGCACACGCGTTTAATTTGTCGGCCACTTTTTGCCAGCTGTCTTTTCTGGTTTGGGCTGCTTTTGCAGTGTTACCGCTTGTGCATATTAAATCTTGAAATCCTTCGAGTAACTAATTAACTAACTAACACCAAAAGCTTGTGAGAAAAAAATGCGCCCATTCTTTCATCATTTTGTTGCAGCCTATCAAAGACTTGCTGATCATGTTTTCTAGACTCAATATACAGTGGAACCCCAGTTCACGACCATAATTCATTCCAAACCTCTGGTCGTAAACCGATTTGGTCGTGAACCGAAGCAATTTCCCCCCATAGGATTGTATGTAAATACAATTAATCCATTCCAGACCATACGAACTGTATGTAAATATATTTTTTTAAAGATTTTTAAGCACAAATATAGTTAATTACACCATAGAATCCATCCATCCAGTTTCCAACCAGCTGAATCCGAACACAGGGTCACGGGGGTCTGCTGGAGCCAATCCCAGCCAACACAGGGCACAAGGCAGGGAACCAATCCTGGGCAGGGTGCCAACCCACCGCAGACACCATAGAATGCACAGTGTAATAGTAAAGTAATGTAAAAACATTGAATAACACTGACACAAACACCCAGGCTCCCTGCTCAGATGCAAGCGCAAGCTCTCTCTCTCTCTCTCTCTCAGCAGCACGGGAGCCTCCCCAGCCCCCCCCCCCCCCCCCCACCTCTCTCTCAACAGCACGCAAGCCCCTTCCCCCTCTGTCTCTCAGAAGCATACAAGCCCCCTCTCTCTCTCTCTGTAACATTGCAGCAGTTCGCGCTATAGTCTTACAATCTGATCGTTGTATAAACACTTTTTTCTTTAAATGAGTTTTAAGCACGGGGGAAAAAAAAGGAACATTTCAACAAATCCGAACTTTATTTAAAAGCCAACCAAGACAGTAACATTGCAGGAGTTCACGTTAATAGCATTACAGTCAGATTGCTGTAAACACTCTTTTTAAATGAGTTTTAAGCACATGGAAAAAAATAAACATTTGAAAAAAGGAGAAAAGTAACATTGCAACACTTTCTTCTCACCACTCTTCACTTGCTTAGAAGCCATGGTTAACTGCAAAAGCACACGAAATACTGTAGAGCACAAAGAGTTCACAGGTATAGCATGCACGTCTGACTGAGAACAATAAACTGGGAGAGGCTGAACACGTGCTTAAATACAGTAATTGGGGTTGGAACAAAACCCTTCATCCACAGGGGTTCCCAGGACCGAGTTTGGGAAACACTGCTGAACACAGACGAAACCGACTCAGGTGAGGAGTTGGGGCGGGAAAAGTGGTTGCAGCTATTGATTATTCAGTGTTGTTTGCCTGGGTGTCTGATCTGCTCGATAGGATCATAAATAAAAGGAAAACAACGTGAAGGCAATGTCACAGGTGATCCTGTGGTATAGCGGGTCCACAGCTCCCCTTCAAAAGGCCATTTTTAAATAAATAATCATCGCACTCACAGCTTTAGGGAGGGGCGTGGAAGTGTGGCTGAAAAGGTTTCCGGGTGGAGTCGTGCTGCGGGCATTTCTCCCCTGTGCAGTGTGCGAGCGAATGAGGAGAGAGAGAAAGCCGGTACGTTATAGTGAGCGAGTGCAGGCTCGAAGGCAATGTGTTCCTGTGGTATAGTGGGTCCATAGCTCCCCTTCAAAAGGCCATTTTTAATCAGACGACTGACAGTAGTGGAGTCAGGCACAGAGAAGATCAGCTGCTGAGAGAGCGTCTCGACTGTTCCAGGGCCTGCATCGGTGAAGCAGGTGAGATGCTAATGAAAAAGAGGCACAGGGCTTATTGGTTTTTAAAGACTGCTTCCTTCATTGTGTTTTAACCTCAGTTTTAAAGGATTGCGCGGCTCTCTCTCTCACGCTGCCTGTGTGTATGCGCCGCTGCCTCTCTGTGGCGCTGCCTGTGTGTGTGCGCGGCTCTCTCTCTCGGGCTGCCTGTGTGTGTGCGTGGCTCTCTCTCTCGGGCTGCCTGTGTGTGCCTCTGTCTCCCTCTGGCGCTGCCTCTGTGTGAACCAAGGTTCCACTGAGGTTTACTAATGAAAAGTCAACATGGCTCAGAGCTGCATGTGGACTGTGGCACAGACAAACAGAAATGATGGCATGTTTTCCGAGGCGTCGCGTCCGAGTTGGTGGGCGTGGTTGTGCAAGTTTTCGTTGTATCCAATGGTCTTAGAGTTGGTGGGCGTGGCTCCTTCCTGCGTGCTTTCATAGGTGTCTTGCCCGCTCTGGCGGCAGCTTAGAGAATCTATATATGGCTCCTTCCTGCGTGCTTTCATGGGTGCCTTGCCCGCTCTGGCGGCGGCTTAGTGAATTACATATATAGATATGAAAAACTGGTTGTGCAAAATTTTGGGTCCCCTTGTAATTTTGCTGATTTGAATGCATGTAACTGCTCAATACTGATTACTTACAACACCAAATTGGTTGGATTAGCTCGTTAAGCCTTGACCTTCATAGACAGGTGTGTCCAATCATGAGAAAAGGTATTTAAGGTGGTCAATTCCAAGTTGTGCTTCCCTTTGACTTTCCTCTGAAGAGTGACAGCATGGGATCCTCAAAGCAACTCTCAAAAGATCTGAAAACAAAGATTGTTCAGTATCATGGTTTAGGGGAAGGCTACAAAAAGCTATCTCAGAGGTTTAAACTGTCAGTTTCAACAGTAAGGAATGGAATCAGGAAATGGAAGGTCACAGGCACAGTTGCTGTTAAACCCAGCAGGTCTGGCAGGCTAAGAAAAATACAGGAGTGGCATATGCGTAGGATTGTGAGAATGGTTACAGACAACCCACAGATCACTTCCAAAGACCTGCAAGAACATCTTGCTGCAGATGGTGCATCTGTACATCGTTCTACAATTCAGCTCAATTTGCACAAAGAACATCTGTACGGCAGGGTGATGAGAAAGAAGCCCTTTCTGTACTCACGCCACAAACAGAGTCGCTTGTTGTATGCAAATGCTTATTTAGACAAGCCAGATTAATTTTTTTTATTTGGTCATAACAAAAAGCGCTTTGCATGATGGAAGAACAACACCGCATTCCAAGAAAAACACCTGCTACCTACTGTCAAATTTGGTGGAGGTTCCATCATGCTATGTGGCTGTGAATTCAACCCAATATCAACAAATTCTTCAGGACAATGTTCAAGCATCGGTCACAAAGTTGAAGTTACGCTGGGGTTGGATATTCCAACAAGACAATGACCCAAAACACAGTTTGAAATCTACAAAGGCATTCATGCAGAGGGAGAAGTACAATGTTCTGGAATGGCCGTCACAGTCCCCTGACTTGAACATCATTGAAAATCTATGAGATGATTTGAAGCAGGCTGTCCATGCTCAGCAGCTATCATATTGAACTGAACTGGAGAGATTTTGTATAGAAGAATGGTCAAAAATACCTCCATGCAGAATCATCTAGAGGCTGTTGTACTTGCAAAAGGAGGCTCAACTAAGTATTGATGTAATATCTCTGTTGGGGTGCCCAAAGTTATGCACCTGTCTAATTTTATTAGGATGCATATTGCACATTTTCTGTTAATCCAATAAACTTAATGTCACTGCTGAAATACTACTGTTTCCATAAGGCATGTCATATATTAAAAGGAAGTTGCTACTTTGAAAGCTCAGCCAATGATAAACAAAAATCCAAAGAATTAAGAGGGGTTCCCATACTTTTTCATATGACTGTATAAACTAGGCTAAACTTAGTTTTTAAGGTCGACTTTTTATAAATTAAAAACAATGAACAGTTAAAGTGATAAGTAATTTCAAAATATGTGTTATTGATCACTTAATATTCTATTTATAAGGTCTATATTTGTAGTTTTATGTGCACTGTTGTTCCTCTTTTGGCATAAAAAGAAAATCAGTAAGGTGCATGGATTGTGGATGTGATTGGAAATTTTTCAAAAAAGCAAATAATGCTGTTTAAAGCTAGCAAAGCCTCATACATCCAGGTTTCCTCCAGAAATGTCCTCATTTTAAACACCTATCCAGGCACCCGGACAGTTTTTATAAAGTCAGCAGAATGTCTGGATTTTTTACACTGCAGCCTATTGTTCCCAAACAAGTTTATTTTTTTTTTTGAGTTCATGATCTGTTTTACAATTCTATCCATAATATAATTCTCAACAAACATTAACCTGCATTGACAATACCATAAATGCTAATAATCCACACTACAAAGCTCCAAAGCATACTGGCATCATTTGGGAGGTGAAGTGCAGTGTTGCAATTCAGTTATTTAGGTTTATGTTCCCTAGCTTATGTTTAAATTCATTTTCTGTGATTTTGTTTATTTTAAAGTATTATTTTTCATATGATTATTACATGTATGTATTTTTGTAACTATTGTTGTGTTTCATTATTATTTGCTATTTATTTATTACTTGTTCTCTTTTGTCCCTTTTGTTCCATGCATGGAAACGCCAAGAGCCGGAACCACTCTGAAGTTATAACCGAAGAACCACCCTCTGCCTATATATTGTGAGGCTTTGAGGCAGATCCTTCAGTGGTGCATCAATGGCCGTTTAGTGAGTGCTTTTCATAGTGTGCTTTATTTTTCTGCTATTGTGATTTATTTGCTTCTGTTTGTGGTTCTTGGCTCTTGATTTCACATTAGGATTTATTTGCCCTGGGTTGCCTTTTTTGGCAAAACCTTTTTTTGCATCATGTTTGCCTTTTGCTTTGTTTTGTCATTTTTGCTGCATTTTTAACAGTTAAATAGAGATTTGAACTGAGTGGGTATGTGTGATGGATTGGCACCCTGTCTTGCACTTAGTGCTACTAGATAGGTTCCTGCCCCTGATTTGGAAGGTACAGGTTTGACAATGTATTTACTCTATCTTTTTTATGTTTACTTGAAATTCATTATAATTAAGAGAATTTAATCTAAATTCCAAATAGGTTTCACCTTGCCTTTAAGAGGTGGTCTTACATTTTCTTTTCATCTTGCAACAATTAGAGTAAATTTAGTAATTGGAGTGAAAAGAAATGACCTTTTCTGGTGCATTTAGTCTTATTTATTTGGTAAAGATTTGTTTTCTACTATATGAATAAAAAAATACCAATTTTGTTAAAACTTGCAGTTTTTGTAAAAATATTGAACTTTCATGCATTTTTTAAATGTCACAACTTACTGTTTTTATTACATCCATTAATTTATAGATTTTTAGTAAACACAATTTGCCAGTTTGTCAAATAATATATTTTCTGCTATTGTCTTTTAATTATTTCTGTTTTTTTTTTTTTGTTTTTTTTCCAACACCACAGAATTCATTTGATGAAAGATTATTCAGTGTTTCCCAACCTTTGTGGTGTCACAGCCCAGTTGTTCACATGCCAGTGTGTCCATGACTGGGGTGTTCCCCTCCATGAATTTTGCGAGACCCACAAACTCCGACTATGTGAATCAAGCTCGATCATCAAAGCAGAATACCCACATGTTATGCAAACATTTGTGATGGTGAATAGCAGAAAGATGTGAAGATACCAACAATATTCACAGTGACAGTGCATCATCATACCGAATATGCATTTCTATATTGTGAGATCTAATTTTGGCATGGTTCAAGCACTAACAGGACCTCCTGATTATCCCGGGTTATCTGGCACACTTGTGATATACAATTACGTTCTGAATTAGATGATGTTCCACACAGACTGATGAAGGGCTGGTGTACACTCAAGACCTGAAAATCTAAATGGAATGTGTTAGTACCAAACTTATCTGAAGTGACCTACAGGTGTATGCTATTACCTATATTGTAGGTATTGTTTTTATTTATTTATTTTTTAAGCTAGAAAGTAAATTTAGGAAAGATACAGTTTCTTTTATTAACGTCCATAACTTGCATATAGTAAAAGCAATGTTTTAATGAAATGTTATATTTGAGGCTCAGCTGTTTAATAAGCGAAAAATGTAATCTCAATTATGTGTACAAATCCCTCATCCGCCCAATGCCAAGTTCATTCAGTTATTTTTGGGATTCTGCAAGTACAGTAAACGATTGGCCATGGTTTTCTCTCTATGGCTTACCATAACTTCTGTCTGACTACTGTCTCATAATAAATGTAGTATATTCTCAATAGGAGAACTGGAGGTTCAACAGCAATTCCCCAATTGTTACTTAACAGTGATTCTTTCCAAATTCCAAACTCATATGGTTACATTTTTTAAGAATTAATTCATTTAGCTTGGGATGCACTAAAACAGATAGAAATGTTGGCAGAATATTTATTTTAACATTATGATTTTTCTCCCTTAATGTAAGAAGGCCAACTGATACTATCTTTTTAACACTTTACATCAGGTCACTAAAAATAAATTTTACATTTAATTAGGTTCCCTAAGTATTTGAACTACTATAAGACAGGTAAAGAACTGATGAAATACCTGCTGCCATTCTCATGATTGGCTAGTTAAGGTTAATTAACAGACAAAGGCCAAGCCTGAAAAATATCCAGTTCTGGATGTCTCAAAATATCCAAACCAGATTAATTAACTAAAGTTGATCAATAATGAACAATAATCAAAGGAACTATACTAATAATTTTAAAAGAAAATGCAACAACATTCTACACTGGGTTATAACAGTAAATCTCTGGAATTAAATTGCAAAACATTAAATCCAATAAACAAACTTAACTTTCAAGATCAAATTAAAATTCATTAACTAGTGTAAAAAGATAAGAGGCAAAAAATTAAAAGGTAAAAAGATAAGAGGTGTTTGGGGTCATTTGTGGATTACCTATTTATTGTTACAAATGTGTAACCAAAATTAGAAAAATAGATGGTCCAGTCCATATTAGGGTTATCGTTCATAATAGATAGATAGATAGACAGATAATGCAATGCATTATAAATACGTGTTGCTGTTGGTATAAAGCAGCCCCAGTAGCGTTTCTTGACTGAATAATTCATGCCTCAAAGTACTTACTGTTAGTGTGTCATAGAGAGGCTGTGCAGCATTGTTCAAAATTGCATCACTTTTGTCTTCATTCCCTTCTTCACTACTATCTCCAGCAGGTTGACAATACATTCCATATCTGAGCCTTTTTAATTAGCTTGTTGATTTGGTGGTCATCACAGAATTGTAAAACATGTCAAGAATGTCACTATCCACATTAAAGGAGAATAGTTTCTTAAGAAAAAAGAGGCTGCTTTGCCTCTTTCTTATACAACCTGTCATTGATGTGAACCCCCATGTACTTGTAGCAACGCACCACCCTCATATCAACTCCAGCATAGAATATTTTTGGTGCGGCTAATATCATTAACCAGTTCCTTGGTTTTGCTGATGTTAATCTGTAGTCAAATCTCTTTACACCAAAAAACAAAAACAAAGTTCTCCACCTAACTCCTATAATCTGTCTCATCCACCTATAATCAATATACCTCTTAAGTGCAGAATCATCTGAGAATTTCTAAAAGTGGAATTTCTACAAGTGACATGATCTGCTGTTATATTTACAGTCTGAAGTGTGGAGAGGGAAGTAAAAAGGAGAAATGACTGTTCCTTGTGAAGCTCCAGTGTTGCTCACATCCATATCAGAAACACAGTCCTTGATTCTCACAAACTGCGGTGTGCCAATCAGATAGTCCATCATCCAGGACACCATAGGCTTATGCACCTCTGAGCTTACCCCTTAACAGGGATGGCTGGTTGAATTTGAAAGGAACTGGAGAAATCAAAAAACATAATCCTCATAGTGCTGCCAGCTTTGTCCAGGAAAACAACAAATAGTAGCCAAGAAGTAATGTTTCTGAGGTCCGTCTGCTTACAGTTGCTGGTCCAGGAATGAACACAAACATCTTGTTTCATCTTTTAGCAAAAACTGCAAGGGACAGGATTTCCAGAGCCTGAGGTGGAAATTAATAGCAAAAGTCCCTCCCTACTCTTGAATTAAAATAAAAAAAGAAGTTTAACGACTGTTGCACCACTCTCAGTTCTCTCATTTCCTATCAAAATATTTGAAACAATAGTGACCTAGAACAGCTACTAAAAGATTTAGCAAAAAATCATTGAGCTAAGTCATTGTTTTGTTCAGTCTAACCCATTTAGTCATTTATGCCATAATTAATGGCAATACCATCATGGCTGGCAATTATAGGTTACTTCCCATTAGCCTCAGGCTCAACCAGTTTTTTAAGAAAAAAATAATTAAGATTATAAATAAATGCAAAAAATGACAAAAAGTGAAAACCACATTGAAAACCACATTCAACACCATCTAACCTCTGCTCCTTAGGGACAAGCTGACAGAGATGGGAGTAGATTCATACCTAGTGGCATGGATCGTGGACAGTCTTACAAACAGACCTCAGTATGTGCGTCTCGGGAACTGTAGGTCTGACATTGTGGTCAGCAACACAGGAGCACCGCAGGGGACTGTACTTTCTCCGGTCCTGTTCAGCCTATATACATCGGACTTCCAATACAACTCGGAGTCCTGCCACGTGCAAAAGTTCGCTGACAACACTGTTATCGTGGGCTGCATCAGGAGTGGGACCTCATCAGGGACTTTGTTAAATGGTGCGACTCAAACCACCTACACCTGAACACCAGCAAAACCAAGGAGCTGGTGGTGGATTTTAGGAGGCCCAGGCCCCTCCTAGACCCTGTGATCATCAGAGGTGACTGTGTGCAGAGGGTACAGACCTATAAATACCTGGGAGTGCAGCTGGATGATAAATTGGACTGGACTGCCAATACTGATTCTCTGTGCAAGAGAGGACAGAGCCGGCTATACTTCCTTAGAAGACAGGCGTCCTTCAACATCTGCAATAAGATGCTGCAGATGTTCTATCAGATGGTTGTGGCGAGTGCCCTCTTCTATGCAGTGATGTGCTGGGGAGGCAGCATAAAGAAGAAGGACGCCTCACGTCTGGACAAACTGGTGAGGAACGCAGGCTCTATTGTAAGCATGGAGCTGGACAATTTGACATCTGTGGCAGAGAGACGGGCGCTCAGCAGGCTCCTATCACTTATGGAGAATCCACTGCATCCACTAAATAGTGTCATCTCCAGACAGAGGAGCAGCTTCAGCGACAGACTGCTGTCACTGTCCTGCTCCACTGACAGACTGAGGAGATCGTTCCTCCCCCAAACTATGCGACCCTTCAATTCCACCCGGGCGGGTAAACGTTAACATTATTCAAAGTTATTGTCTGTTTTTACCTACATTTTTATTACTCTTTAATATTGTTTTTTTGTATCAGTATGCTGCTGCTGGAGTATGTGAATTTCCCCTTGGGAATAATAAAGTATCTATCTATCTATCTATCTATCTATCTATCTATCTATCTATCTATCTATCTATCTAAATGTAAGGCTATTCACAGAAAATATACGACTTTATTCAAAATAATCTTTATTTCCAGAATTGTGTAGATCTTCTCCGGTGTGCACATGCGGAAATGATAAGTATGGATCAGTAGCATAAAGAACAATGTTCTCTGCATAAATAAATCATTTCCAATGACATCCTTCCTTAATGATTCATAACATCTTTGGTTGTTTATAGACGTAGATGGTGAGAGGTTTGACAGTAATGGCAAGTAAAATTAACAGTTTTTGTGGCAAAATATATAAAGAAATAATAAACAACATGGCTACTGCCATGAAAATAATGCTGAAGATCGTAGTGCCAACAAACAAAATTTGCTACAAAATGGAAATGAACTGAATTCTACGTTTTTTTTGGTTTTTTTACAAAAACCAAGTAATAGCTTTTAATTTGAAAAGTTAATAGTACAAAAATCATCTTTGATGTTATAAAATGTATTCTTGACAACAGGAGACACCTCTGTCTGTTCAATATTCTTAAACAAAAGGAACAAAATTTATTTAAGTCACAAGAAATGAACCTCATGAGCTCATAATAATAATAAAAATAGTAATCTCTCTATTATATTAAAATGCTCCACATTGCTCGACCAATCATTGCTTCTACTGTGCTTATTTTCTCTCTATACCACCACGTGGCACTCTCAGTGCCAACTTGCCCTTCAACCCAGTCAGTTCAAGAACATCGAATTTTAGATTGCGATAGAAAAAGAGCAGCAAGAGCTGATAATGAATGTCAAAAAAAGAAAAAGTACACAAAAGAGCTGCATATAATAAAAATCAAGAACAGAGAGAATCATCTTATAAATGAAAAAGAGAAAAAAATCCCAATCAATACACGAACAGAAATGCAACAAAGCAACATTTACAGAATGTAAGTCAGAGGATAAAGTAATTCATAATATTGTTTTTGATGAGGCATTGATGTAATTTAATTTTTTATTTATTTTTTTATTATGTTTCATTACTTTTACTTTTTTACTTTTACTTAATACTAAATTTTATTTTTCATTGGTATTTAAAATAGAAAATTGTAATGAAACACTGAGGTAACTGATTTTCTGTCTATAACTAAGGATCAAACCATCTTCCTCCTGCGCCCTGCATACTCTTCTATACAACATCTCTTTAAATATAGAGGAGCACACTGATGCCCCTCAAGCAGCTCAGCCGTGAGATATCCAGCCACCCAGCTCCTGCCACTGGGAGTGGGTGAGCGAAGTGAGCAGGGGGCGAATAGTAATAGTAATAATAATTTAATTATCAAGTAATATTAATAATAATTTAATTCATGCACATATATTGGATTCAAATTCAGATTTACTTTAATGTTTTATTTAATAAATAACAACCAAACTTGACTCTATCAAATGCTGTTTTGTTTTAGGTGGGGCCTGAATGTTGGGTTCTTTTACTTTTTGGATTCATCTAGAAGCATAACATTACATCTGCTATGTTAACCTTATTTGTTTGATTAAATCATATCATATTGTTATGCTTTCTTTTGAAATAAAAAAGTCTTTTTCTGCATTCAAAGATAGTAAGACCTCAACAAGCTCTGTTAGTGCAGACCGCTGAGGATTATATAGTGTTGAACAAATGTTGAAGATTTAATTAAATAAATAAAAAAACCTCTTGTCAATCCTGTGAAAAAATAAAAGAAGTGTTTTCTCCAGTCTGTTACCTACATCCTTAGCCAAAATTTTAACATTGTTGTTAATTAGGGAAATTGGCCTTTAAGAAACCCATTCCAAAGTGTTTTATTCTTCTTGGATTAAAACAGAGATGTATGCTTTATGTATTTTTTTTTGTGCTACGTCCAGGAGCATAGGTAGCAGTAACAGGCCTAATTTTATTATAAAATTCTGTTAGATGGGTGTTTGGGCTGCAGTTTTTCTACTAATAGGAATTTAACAGCGTCTTGAATTTAGGAGGATCTTAACGGTCTGTCCAGCTAATCTATACATGAAGCATGTATCTCTTCGGCTCCATTTTACTATAAAATCTTTATTTAAACCTTCATTTTAATTATATTCAGATGTGTAAACATCTGTGTATTTTATGGCTTTATTTTTGCTAGCTTTGTTTCCTGTGGCTTTGTTTATTTCTGCAATGCCTTTCTGAAAAAAATCCTATGTATTTAATGGGCTATTATCTAATTAGGTTTTTCTCCATATTCATAATAAGAATGACAATAATATTTGCTCAGTTTCTCTTGTGGTGAATCAATTGTTTCCTGTGGTGATCTATTCATGTAGAACCCTGTGATAGGAGAGCTTCATCATCAATTTTAGAGACATGTCTGGGTATTTCTGCTGCCCTTCTGGTTTACAATTTATTTTTGTGTGAAACATAAGAGTTTATTTTTCCCTAGAGGTGCGCATTGTGTTGCCTGGAAAGTTGTAGCAGATATTTTAAAATTGGTATATCTTACATCCACAAGGGGGCGACTGCTATTTACCCACACAATATTTTTAATGCTTTTGAAGCCTACCATTTTAAATCAACAACTTTTATTTTATGAAATGGTTGGTTGATTGAGCAGACTATTAGCTTATTGTAGCTTAACAAATATGTGGGTTGAATTGCCCAATTTTATGTTAGAATAGTATCTTCTCAGCATGATGGTGACTCTTGGATAAAGCATGGTTCCATCAAGATTAGAAACTGCTGGTCTTTGTCTATATCTGTCCTTTAAGACAACTGGGTAGGACATGGTTTCACTGTCTTTAGGGAATTCCTGGCATCGGGATGTGGCAACATCCTTAAATATTGAGTTATTCTTATTGTGAGAAGTTTACAAGTATAGTGGTAGGCTACATAAGTATTTCTGCTTCCTATACTATTTTATTTATGGGTAAACAAATGCTGATGCTGAAATTGAGTGATATACTGCAACTTTACCAGTATAGACAGTCTGTGCTTTGATGGCTTGGGTCCTTCGTGTTTTCATTTAATGTGTGTGAATGGTTTCAGCAAAGATATCAGTCCTTCAGTTTATCTCTGTTTACAAGTGGCTCACTTGGTGGAATAACAAAGGGAGTTCCTCAAGTTCTGAAGTAATCAGAAAAGTTGCCGGACAAGAGTCACTATTTAAAGGCGTTGGTACCCATTGTTTTTCTATACATAAGCACATCTATTATTAAGACATTGCTATTATCATTTGTTTTGTCCTTCTACATGTCTAATTAACCATGGCTAATACTGTCAGTGTCACTGTATTTGTCATCAATATACATTAAATGCCCTGCGGATGTCTTTTATTGGGAATCCCATCCTGGGTATGCTGCCATCTAAAGACTTTTTTTTTTCTTTTTGCTGATTTTTCAGTATATGGGTTGGCCATCCCCAAACCTTTTTCTGTCCTTTTTCTGTGACATTTTACAGTTAAACCACCAGAATATGCCTGGTGATTCCAGTCACATGAACACATAAAGTTGCAGTGTGGCAAAGGACTTGTAGGACTTTAGGGACTTTTATAGGACTTTAGGGAGTTATCAAACTAGACTTGATGTGTTTTAGAAGAATTAAGTGGATAGGACTGGCAAACTTTGTTGGGCTGAATAGCCTATTCTCGTCTAGATTGTTCTAATGTTCTGAAATATTGTGATGAAGTGGAAAGACAAGAAAGACGTCTCCCTTCACAATACAGCCACTGTCTGTGTTTGTGTCAGGGGAAATGTGGAAGTCATTATATGGTAAGCTACAATAACACAATGGGCGGTGTCGATTGTGCGAGACAGGCATTGACATTCTACCCTCTCAAGCACAATCTACAGAAAAAATATTACAAAAAATTTTTTGCCTATTTGAGTTGGTGACTCTTTCAAAACATATCACACTCAGCTACCTCCCCTCTTACTAGAGACAACCAAATACTACCTCAAACCTTTCGTCAAGCATTAATCACCGTCTTTCCTAAACAAAATAAGGACTTGTTACAATGTGCATCATACAGACCAATTTCACTCCTGAATAATGATGTTAAGATTCTCTCAAAAATTCTAGCTAGAAGGATGGAGAAAGTGCTGCCCTCGGTAATATCACAGGATCAAACTGGATTTATTAAAGGCCGACACCTATCTTCCAATCTCCGACGCTTGTTTAATGTTATATATCCATCCATTTTCCAACCCGCTGAATCCGAACACAGGGTCACGGTGGTCTGCTGGAGCAAATCCCAGCCAACACAGGGCACAAGGCAGGGAACCAATCCTGGGCAGGGTGCCAACCCACCGCAGTTGTTTAATGTTATATATTCACCAGCAAAATCAAACTCCCCAGAGATATTACTATCATTAGACGCAGAAAAAGCATTTGATATGATTGAATGGAAATACCTTTCACTGCATTGGAGAAATTTGGGTTTGGCCCAAATATTTGTGCATGGATCAAACTATTGTATATCAATCCAGAAGCTTCAGTTTGTATTAACAACATTTGTTCAGACTACTTTAAGCTAGAACGTGGTACCAGACAAGGATGTCCCTTGTCACACTGCTGTTTGCAATTGCCATTGAACCACTGGCGGTTCACTGTCGAAATTCTTATCAGATAAAGGGGATTATCAGAGAAGGACTGGAACAGAAAATTTCTCTATATGCAGATGATATGGTTTTATATATATCAGACCCAGAAAACACTGTGCCTGCAGTTTTAACAGCACTCACAGAATTCAAAAGATATCTGGTCTCAGAATTAATCTGAATAAAAGTATACTCTTTCCAGTGAATTCACAAGCATATAATATTAGATTGGACACTCTACCTTTTACCACAGCACATCAGTTTAAATACCTAGGGGTAAATAACACAAGTAAACATAAAGCTCTTTATCAACAAAATTTTGCCTTCTGTATGGAAAAAATTAAGCAAGACTTGCATAGATGGTCAACTCTTCATCTCACTCTAGCCGGAAGAATTAACGTTGTTAAGATGAATATCCTTCCTAAACTTCTTTTTTATTTCAAAACATTCCAATATATATCAATAAATCATTTTTTAAGCAATTAGATTCAACAATAACCTCATTCATTTGGAACTCAAAACACCCACGTATCCGAAGAGCGACCCTACAAAGACCTCAGGCAGAAGGTGGCATGGTTTTACCTAACTTTTCAGTTTTATTACTGGGCAGCAAACATACAAGCCATAAAAACCTGGACACAAAAAAATGAACATACACAGGCTTGGTTCGCAATAGAAGTTAAATCCTGTAGTACTTCTTTATACTCCCTGCTCTGCGCTCCAATAAATGCAAGTTATCGCAAATATACCAATAACTCAATTGTGCTTTACTCACTCAGAATATGGAACCAACTTAGAAAGCATTTTAAGATGGAAAATCTTTTATCCGTGGCACCTCTGCAAGAGAATCAACTCTTTCAACCCTCGCAAACATATCCAGTTTTTAATACCTGGAAAAGTTTTGGGATTAAAATGCTCAGAGATCTTTATATAGACAACAGTTTTGCATCTTTTGAACAATTACGTTCCAAATTCAACCTACCAGCTACACATTTCTTTCACTATCTTCAAATTAGAAATTTTGTTAAACAGAAACTGCCCGATTTTCCTCACCTCGTACCCTCCACCATGCTGGAAAAAATACTGCTCAATTTCAAGGAATTAAACACCATTTCCGCATTGTATAAAATCCTATTACAGTCCCTACCTTTCAAAGACCCAAGAGGACATTGGGAAGAAGATCTCTTAATCAATATATCAGAAAAGGAGTGGAAGGTAGCAAAGCAGAGAATTCACTTGAGCTCCATATGCGCAAAGCATAGAATTATTCAACTAAAAATTATATATCGAGCTCATCTGTCTCGCTTAAAACTGTCCAAAATGTTTCCAGGGCAAGATCCAACCTGCGAACACTGCAATCAAGCTCCTGCCTCACTGGGTCACTTGTTTTGGGCCTGCACCAAACTAACATTATTTTGGACCAGCCAAGCAAAATGACACCTTTTATTGGCTAACTAGAAAGATTACAATATGCAAGCTTTCGAGGCAACTCAGGCCCCTTCTTCAGGCAAGATGTAATCAATTACATCTTGCCTGAAGAAGGGGCCTGAGTTGCCTCGAAAGCTTGCATATTGTAATCTTTCTAGTTAGCCAATAAAAGGTGTCATTTTGCTTGGCTTTTCTCTACATTCATAATGGCTAACACGGTACAACACCCTAGTACTACAGATTATTTTGGACCAAAATTTTTAAGTGCCTTTCAGACAGCTTTGGGGTCACAATCCCTCCTAACCCATTAACAGCTGTGTTCGGTGTTCTTCCAGACGGACTTGAAGTGGAGAAGGACAAGCAAATGGTGATTGCATTCACTACACTTTTGGCACGCAGACTTTTTTTGTTAAATTGGAAGAATCCTAACTCTCCTCTGATAAGTCAGTGGGAAACTGATGTTTTATATTATTTGAAATTGGAAAAAATCTAATTCTCAGTTAGAGGATCTGTACAGAATTTTTTCAAAACCTGGCAGGATCTAATCAATATTATTTTAGAATAAGAAAAATAACTATGACCACATTTATTTCCCTTCTCCATTTTTTATTTACCTATATATATTTCTTCCTTTCTTTTGTTTATTGTTGCCTTATTAAAAAGCCCTAAGCAATTCTCCTTTGGCTAAACTCTCCTTCTCAAGGGTGGGGGTTGATTTGTCTTCAATTCTTTTTTGTTATAAATTAATCTATTTGTATGGAACGATTACAATAAAATTAATAAATGAAAAAAAACAAAAAAACAAAACAAACACATCACATGAAGTGTATATTTAAATCCGCATCAGTACAGCAGTCTAGTGGACAGTAGACATACGTTTCTTACTTTGATTATGTTGCTGCTTTGTTATTTACATGTTGATATTACAGTTAATACCATTTTATGTTGTGGAAATAAATTCACCACTTTTTGGCCCTTTTTACTTCGAGTAACATAGCACAAAAGAGGTTAAACATGAATTTGTTCTCAACTTAACAGACTGTTGGTATTTACCTGGCTAATCTAATTAACCTTATAGATATGAGTATGATTAAATGCCCTGCACGGAGCTGTTCACCCACCCAGGGCTCCTTGTTGTTTTTTGCCCAGTGCTGCTGGGGTAAGACCCACATCCCCTGCAACACTGTAATTAATAAAATGACTATATAAACTTTATAAAATTGTTAAGAAAATGCATGAATGCATGTTTCCTTAATCTCTTAAAACATATAAAGAACTATATATGTTCCTTAGATACCAGACCTCACATGTAATAGAAGCAGATTAACATGCAATCTGGCATAATATGATGCCCCATCCAGGGTAATTTTGAAAAGAAGTGCACAGAAAAATGTAAGTTCAAAAGGCTGAAAATGTGAAATGCAGAACAAGATAAAGGCATTGGGACACTTTTCATTTTGCCATTTTTCTGAAAGAAGTACATGCTTTTGGACTTAGCAATATATTTGAGTATAACAACAAATAACAATTCAGCTGATTCACAGAAAAAGATTTCTAATTTTAGAAAAAACATTTTTGTTGAGTCTGTTGTGAGCTTGGAATGAGAAGAAAATTGAATGTCACCTTGCATTTTGGCAGGAAGTGGTGATTCACTGCCAGGTGTGCAAATTTGTCATCCACAAGTATCTAACACTAGTTAACTGCTGGTACCATACTCACTATTTTGTTATTAATGTTTCAGTTGGCTTGTATGATATGTATGAACTATTTATACATGATTACATGTTGTTTTGTCTTGGTAGAGAAATATATGACTCTACTTTCCCCTTTTGTATTATTAATATGTAGCCTTTCTCAGAATGCCTCTAATCTCACAGACTTACCACTGTTTATAAGGTATTGTGCCATATAACTTCTCCCCACCTTCCCTTCTACATCTATAACCTCAGGCAATAAGGTGTAGGAAAAGACAAGCAGGAGTTAAGTTACAATTTAAACAATGTATTATTGGTAATATTCATAAATAATAATATGCAAAGTACATTTGAATATTGGCAACCATACAACCTGATAAATGGTGATGTGTAGTTCAGCCAGCACACAGACTTGTTAGTTACTTAAAAATGTCTCTAGTTAAGGCATCATTTATGTTCAGCTTTCTTTAGAACAGGCCGCATGCCTGTCTGAATATGGCGGCCGAGCTGTGCTCTTCATTGTGTTGTCCTTTTCAGTTAATGCATCAGTTTGGTAAGAGAGAGAATGAGGTTAAGCAAGCAAATTTATAGATTCTCTGTCCAACCCCTACAGCCAATAGGGCGTTATGGTTCTTAAAGGCTTTTGATACAAGCCAGTTCCAAACAGCCATACTTCAGACCAATGGCTTGATACAACACCTTCACACCTGCCATCCCCCAAAACCATATGTTAAGGTAAAGCTTGGCAGTTAGGCAGTCTGGCTTTCCTATGGGGGTTGACTGAGAAAAAGCAGAGAAACACTTGCCAAACTGGTTTCAGGCACTTCCCCCAAATCCTGTCATAAAATTCAGACACTCATTCCTAAAAGGGGGGGTGGGGGGTTGTAAACATGAATGCTTCTCACTAATGTAACACTAATATTACATTGCTTTGCCTAAGTTACAAATAAAGACATACAAAGTATTTATCAACTTATATGCAAAATCTCACATCACAACACATGTTCATTCATTTTTCTGTGCCTACTGTTCCCAATCAGCAGCATGGTGTTAACACAATTAGCGCTGCAGTCTCACAGCTCAAGGTTAATGTGTGTGAAGCTAGTCCTTTCAATGTCTGTGTGGAGTTTGCATCTTCTCTGTTCTCTTGTTTTTATGGGGTACTAAAGTTGTTTCCCCACATCCCAAAAATGTGCTTAAGGTTAATTTTCACTTTAAATGGCATGGTATTAGTGAGCAAAGATGTATTTATATCCAAAGATAGACTGTTTCACTGTTCAGAGTAATCAATGGCTGCTCAAATAAACCCAAACTGGATAAAGCAGGTTTTAAAGTGGAAGGACTTTTTCTAATACAGGCCTGTTGGGTTTCAGGGCCCAGATATAGGATCATTCCCAGATAAGGAGCTAACCTATAAAAGTGCACACTCACACTCACTTTGGGCAATTTAAAATCATTGGTCAAACCTAACCTACACATCTGATATGTGAAAGAAAACCAAAATTTATGGAGAAATGTCCTTGAAGATCTATGAAAGCTTTACACAAACAGTGATTGGGTTACAACGGGAACCTCAGACTTTGGAGATCAGACAGCAACACTAGTCATTGCTCTATATCCCACCCCAAAAGTTTCTGAAAATGAACAATGAAAAAGGAAGGTACTATGAGCCCGAGAGCATGTTTTTTTCACTAGACATAAAGTCTAAAAATTTAATGTGAGTAGTGACATACTTTACATGTTCTATAACTCTGTGATGGGGTGTGCTGGGCTTGTAACATCATTTCAAGAGAGGCTCACTGAATCAACAAGTTAATTAAAAGGGAAGACTCAGTTAAGGATAGAATTAAAACAAAACTGTGTGTCATTATGAACAATGCTACACGTCCTCTCTCTGACACACTAGCACTTCTTGCTTTTTGAATTGAGGACTTTCAGCCAAAGAATCATTCAGCATGGACTTGTGTCAAGAAACGCTAATGAGGCTCCTTCATATTGTGATCCATGAGTTGTCTTGCACCCCAAAAAGAAGGCTGAGTCTCAGTACTTTAGCAAAAACAGCTTTATTCAACTTGAAACAAGAACAGCACGGTTATTTATTGCAGCGGGATCTACAACTCTGCTATACACAGCCACAGAAAACAGGTCGGGGCCATGTTAGTGGCCAAGTTATACTGTTCCCTACATTTACAATGTTTGTTGCATCACCCAGGTGCTTATAGGCTCGTCGTTGTTTTTGCGTTGCTATGTTGTGGCACTGCAAACCTGCAGTTGCCTCAGTGACGGACAAGCAGCCCTCCGTAGATGCATCAATCACACTTTGACGTGTTGTCCCGTTGGGGGAGGGGTGTCCCAAAAGAGTTCAGAAGCCTCACAGTATCTACATTGATTCATTTTTATAATTCCTCACTATGATTACTCTCTAATCATTAACCAAATCAGAAGTTTTCTTTCTTGTTTTTTGTTATTCTTGTGTTTGCTTAAAGTGGGTCATTGCTGTTTATTATATTTCTATGCTTACTGAGGATCTGTAAAAGCTACGTTTCCACCTGGCACAAGTAAACACTAACTATCTATCATTATGGCAACCTTCTTGCGCCCTCACCAGAAGATCTAATCACTTCCCTGTATCATCCACTTGGCACATCAAGAAATAACACATAAAGTACAGGTCTTTAAATGAATTTTCTCAGATCTGTAAATATTAAAGGCAGCCAATAATGATGAAGAAAACGTTCATTAACTGACACTTATTATAATCAATTTGTTGTTGATATCACAAGTCATAAACTGGTAATTTCAGTGTCACTTTTTCTTGTACTATTTATGTATGAACAATTGATGGTAGTGTAGGGAGTTCCTATTTCATCATTTTGTTTCTGGAATAATGTGGTGAATGCATAGCTATGTTGAATGCGTAGCCATTGGCATTTCAATGGTCATTTTCCTCTGATGGTGAGTGCCTTGACCAATATTAAATACAACTAAATCTTTGATTTATTGTTTATTTTGAGATCTGATATATCGTGTTGCATCTCTTATACTCATCTTTCAAGGAAACCCAATCACATGTTATGTGCTAAGTCTCCTTCAGGAGGCTCACAGCCTATTACGACAATTTCAGGATTACTACTCTATTTTTTGTCAGTTTTATTGACTTGCCTTTTCTTCAGCACACTTTCTCATAAATATTTGTTCTGCATAGATACGATACTGCAAAGCTCAAGTGTCTAACCACAGTGTGGCGTGGGCATTGGTGAGCCTAGAGAGTCATTAAATCAGTTTGGACATCAATGTTTAATTTCTGCCCATAAATGAACCCACTACTTAATCAAACACACTCTTCACTCTTGTGTTTAGAGGAGCATGGCAATTATTTTTGTGCTGGATCAAGGATTAGCTCAAACATGCTTTTTTAGACCACACAAGTGTTTGTAGTCTCTCCAGTTTGCGTCAGTCCTCTTATTTGTAAACGGTTTCTCTAACGTGGCAAATTTCTGATGAGCAGACACAAATGGGTTTGATAATGTAATAATGATTGGCAAATGATAGATGCTAATTAATACATTATCATTCACACCTGTGTCCACTCAACTGAAATTAACAGCTTTTAGAAAACTGTATGAGTGATCTGAGTGAAACTGATGAGGATAAGCATCACTTAGAGATCCTAGAAAGCCTAAACATCTGCACTAATGCTTCAGAAAGGCTTATTTAAATAGAGAAGTAAAAAAGACAAACAAGGACCATAATAAAAATAATTGTTCTTATTAACACAGATCAGCCAGTGACTTACAGATTAGTGAAAATCAGCCGCTCTGGACGCACTTGTATCCTAAAGAGCAGTGGTTCCCAAAACCAATCCTATCGCTTGGTAGATTTTTATTAAAATGTAATAAGCAGTTATATGGGAAAGTTGTAGTTTTATGGGGAATGTGTAGTTTTTTTTAAGTTGTTAAATTATTTTCAACGTAAATTTTCATTCTGCTTTTTCAAGTGTTCTGGTTATTTAATTGATTATTCTCTAATTAATGAGTCTGACAGTGAAGTCGTTGTTGCTTTCATCATCCCGGGTGTCTTCTGTGCTGGTTGTTAATTGTTACTATTAGGGTTAAATGAAGGGAGCAAACTACACAGGAACAGGAGGAAATAATAGGAAAACAACAAAAGACAGTTAAGCATTTATAGTTTTAGAGAAAAATACAAATATTTCTAAATATCTTATAAATGTAAAGTTATAAATAAATGTTAAATGAGATCAGTTATCGATTATTATCACCAATTGTGAATCTGGTTGGAACAAGAACCTGCAACAACAGTGGGTCACCAGGATTGGGTTTGGAAACCACTGCTCTAGAGTTTTAGAATGAAACATTACAACATTTTAGTCCGGATTTTAACCAAGATTGCCTAAAGGTTGTTTGTTAATCACCAACTATGCTTGTTTTTTTTTGGTGCTCTACCACAGTATTAAGAGTGAACTCAAACTGAACTCTAATGCTTCCATTTAACTACTGTGGTGAGCCCAGGCTGAACTCTAATGCTTCCATTTAACATAACTTCAGTCAGTAAATCAGTCATTGTCCAACCCACTATATCCTAACACAGGGTCACGGGGAACATCACTTTCAAGTATAAATTGTATAGTACATTGTCTCTACATTACTTCATAGGTGGTTAATTCACTACATCACTCTAACATAGTCATGAACATTTGAATTTTTTCATGTAACTCCTGGCGGTCCACTTTGAATCAAAATGTCACAGGTTTTAGTGATGTTACAGAAGGAAAGTCAAACAAAACCAAAGTCAGAACACATAAGACAAGAGATAGATTATCAAATTAAAGGGAATAGAATATAGTGAAAAACAAAACTAGAGCCAAACCTTGAAAATAAATAAACCATCTTGTTTACGGCATTATAAAAGTAGTGTCAAGTATATTATAATACCTTAATAGTTTTTGAGGAAGAGTAAAATATCTAAGAAATGAAACATTTCAAATGAAACTTTAATCATAGGAATAAGAGTGTTTAAAAAAGTTTTTTGTAAATGATTTACTTTATATTGCTACAAGGATTAGAAACTATGTGTCCATCTTCTAAAATTTGATCCCCATACAAAAATGTCATCAATATTGACAGTATAAATGGTAATTGTTTTGTACTAATTCATTGTATAATCTTTAGCCCCATTTGTCAGTTATATTATTTTGTGTCTGTGTCTTTTTAATTGTATTATTATGGTATTTGATGGTGGAGGTGTGAGAACCCTGGTTACGTAACTGGTCCCAGGTGCTTTAATTAGATTTTCTTCAGATTCAGGTAGCCACAGCATGTTTGTAGTGGCATTAGTTTTGTCCAATTGTGCTTGTCTGTACCCTTTTGATCTTTTGTAAATTTAGTCCTCTCTTTGACCACTTTGTTTGTAGTTTTCTGATTTTTGGAGTGTTTACTAGTTTTTGGGATTTGACTTATTTGAGATTTGGATAATGTGACAGATCTTTCGGCTTTGTATAGTTGTGCTTTTTGTTTGGAAGTTTGCGAACTTGACTAAGTGTCCTTTGTTCTTGATTTTTTAACAAAATATTCAAAACAAAAGCAAAACTATAATAATAAAAGTGTTTTTGACATTTGAGCCAGGAGGCTTACGTTTCCCTTCTTCCTTTTTTATATTTAAGCAATGGCTCTTTCTGGTTGGTTCAAGGTTGAAAACCCTCCTTCTCTGGTTTGGGGGCCAGGCTTGCTTTTCTGGTGAGACCTAAGCTGTGTTTTCAGACTTTTTTGGAGTGAAGGCAGAATTTTTGATAAAATAGTGTGAATTAGACACTGTATAGTGCCCGAACCGGCACAGACTCAGACAAACTTTATTTTTCTTCTGCTGGAGGGCACGTCTTCCCCGTGAACCCCCCAGCCACAACACAGTCCCAAAAGCACTTAAAGTCAGTCACAGAACGCTCCCGTTTGGCACCACCACTCCTCCCTTCTAGCTTCGTCCTCCACCTCCCGACTCTGGCCCCTGAGTGGTGGTTGCTGGCCCTTGTTTTAGCCCACCCAGAAGTGTTCCAGGTGCTTGTTTCTGATTGCACTTCCGGGCGGGGCTGTAGAGTTGTTCAGGCTGGCTCCAGGACCCATGCAGTACCCCCTGGTGGCCACCCCAGATCCCAACAGGGCTGTGGAGAACTCCATCTCCCATGGAGCCCTGTGGGAAACTGAGGCACCATCATCAGCCAGGGAGGCTGCCACCAAGTGTCCCGGGGGAGGTACTGAGGAGCCCATGGTTGCTCCCCCGGAACATATGTAGAAGGGGCGTCCCAGCCGGGCATGTGACCCGGCTGTCTGCCACAATAGGCATAGCACCTTTTTGAGTTTCACAAGCCTGGAAAACACAACAATGTGTATAAAAAGCACAGAGTATGCAGGAAACATAGAAGAGTATGTTTGTTTTACAATGTTATAGAGCGTTCTCCAATGACTACCAAACAAGGAGCATTTTTTTAGACATAAAAAGAATATGCAGCTGTCAGTAAAGCTTGATGTTTACTCAGAGCATTATGAAGCAGAGTCATCTGTCTGTGTTTCTTTATCCAATCATTCACTATAATAGCTGCAATGAAGGAAGCAACAGTTGACAGTTATTTTGATGTTTAAGAAAGTTTCAGTGATATTTGGGGAAATTGGTTGAGGGTTTTCTGACGAGCTGGGAATACATTATTATTTTCCCCAATTCAAATAGTGGGAAATATTTTTTTAATACTGTATGTAATATTTTGTTTTTTGACCTGTTTTCAGGAGCAGATTGGAAATGAATAATGTGAGATGACTGTGTTTATATTCGTTAGGACTTTTATTTCCTAAAAAAGCAACCAATCAAGTTTCATAATCGGAATACTTTTATTATGTTCACCAACACTAGGCCAAAGCAGGTAGACGCCATTCATTTCCACAGCAACACTGGTCGTGGCAGCAAAGAAAATCACTTGTTGGTAGCAAACTACCATCATTTTTTGCCTTCAGATTACCATCCCTTTTGCTCTTTCATTCATTTTAGGTTGCTATTTAAAGTAGTTTATGTGGAAAATACTAGTGTCTCTAAGTACCTGCCTCTCTTCAAACAGTTAGAGCTTAGGCGGTCAAAGGCAATTCTGCCGCATTCTGTTTTTTTCAGGTGGTGTTATTTCTGTAGTAAGCAAAACAACTAAAACAACAGAACAACAAATCTTATGATTTTATTCTTGATGTAGCCGCATAAAAATTGATAAATCAATTTCTCTCACACACCAAGGTGACATATTTGGTTATTGATTCATTTCTGTTACAGAAACAGTCACTTCTGTTCTTTGAACATTAATTCAAAGTATACTAATATTTTAACAACAAGTCAGTTATCATAAATGTATGTGCAGCAGATTTTTTAAAAGGCAGCAGATGGTGGATAAAGCCAAACAAAATGAAAAATATTATGCTGTTTCAAACAGATTACTAAAACCATTAACAAAAACAAACATGCATAAACAATTTGTGTGTACATGTATGATGAGTTAACTAGTTGTTAAACTTATCATCTCACTCCTGAATGACAAATTACATTTCTCCTGTAATATATACAATGTATTGTATATAGCACATAGCAAATGACCAACAAAGGTGTTATTTTTAATAACAGTGATATTCATTCATATGGAGACACCTGTATAAGCACTAGAAGTGTCACCTAATTAGCAGAATATCATTTTCAGATAGGGTGCTCTTGATCCATTTTTGAAGCAAAATTAACTCACATGAAGTACAAAGTATGAAAAAGGTTAAAGAAATTAATAATACAAGTAAGTGAAGTGTGTCCCTGCTGCCACCAGTTTTGTTCTGTGTTGAACAGCACTTTTTACATTACAACTAGTTCTCCTCAGTCCTTCAGTTGTGTTACTATCCCCAACTGATGAAGGTCCAATTGCCAGATAATCAGCTATAGCTAATGTGTTCTTTATTTACACCCTTTGTAGCCTAACTTGTGTCCAAAGCTTTTGATTAGCATACAACCCCAGACATGACTAGGTCTCAGAACTATAAATTGGTAATAGAGATATTGACAATCAGCTCCAGTATGGTCACAGAGAATTGTACCTACTGAGAATAACAAAGAATAAACTGATTAGCCTTTCAAAAAGAAACTGAAAGAATCCGTATGTGAATCTCAAAAAAAAAATGACACCCGAGGCTGGACTAGGCTACAAGGCAGTCCCACCACTTAACACTTGACTTGAATAGTGTCAACAAGGAACATTCAGACATCTAGAACTGTGGTAAAATTGCATTGATCAAGATGAAGATTTTGTAGTGAAGAAAACAAATATATGAAGTTGTTTTCAGTTGAATATTTAAATATTACCTATTGGGAGGCCTCTTGTGTGTGTTTATATTGTCACGCTTGGATCACAGATTTGCACAGAAACACAGGAGGTTGTAGAAAACAGGAATTTTATTCAAACACTGCAAACAAACATCTGTCTCTTTTTCAAAAGTTTAAACGTGCTCCATGACAAGTCAGAGATGACAGTTCCACCAGGAGCAGAGAATGACAGAGAGAGAGAGAGAAGCAAACAATCAATTCCAAAACTGACAGGTGCCCGTACAGGCTTTTAAGTAAGCGGAGTGCTGCGCGAGAGGCTTATCACGTGGCAAAGCTGGCAGTAAGGTAAGGAGCAATGTGAAGGTAGTCTGTCAACGTTTTTCAGGGGTTTTCCCAGGAACGTATGTATTCTCTGAGGGTGTGATCAGCCCCCCAATTCACAATATATACCGTATATTGTGACGTGTGAATCGCTTTCTTGCTCCCGAAAAACGAGTTCCCAGGCTTCAGAAAAACCAGCTTTATTTCAGATTAGAATAGGAATAGCAAGTATATTTATTGAAACGGGAGCTACCACTTCACTACACACAGACACAGTAAAAGTGCAGTGACATTATCGGTCATCCTGCCTTGGCTCCCTTCTTCAGTTCAGGAATAGTCCTTCTCGGCCCCACAGTTGCCAGGTTCAGGTGATCCTGGTGGGAGGAAGAGACAGAGCAGAAAAAGTGGGCCAGGTCAGTGGCCAGATTAAAGTTCTCTGCGTATCAACCATTGGCTGACAGACACGTTGTGCAGCAGGGCTGTGGACTCGTAGTTGCCACAGTGAACCTCCCATTGTCTTGCAGCAGACAAGCAACCTTTGACAGATGCATCACCTGTGTTTCGGCTCAACGTGTCTCACATTTAAATTGAATCTTTAAACATTACCTATTGGGAGGCCTCTTGTGTGTGTGTCTGTACAGTACATATATGTATATACAGTATACATATATATATATGGTATATATATATATATATATATATATATATATATATATATTATATTGTGGAAAGCATACCCCCAGACACAGACAGACAGCGGTGGCGGTGGCCACGTCTTCTCACAGTGGTGAGTGTCCTGGCTCCATTCCTGTGGCCCCCAATTAGGCCCGGGCGGCTGCCCTCTCGTGGCCGAGGAGAAGTATCGTCCAACTCGGGGACTGTCCAAGCGTCCCGGCCGGGCAGTGTCCCCGCTCATCCGTGACAGCTGAAGCCCATCTGGCAAAGCGGCCCGTCCCGCGAGGGATAGGAATTTCCCAAGGCGGGGTCCCGGTATACCATCTTCCACGGTCCAGACCTGTAAAACAAGAAACAGACGCGGAGACGTCGTCCCGACGCCGCCTAATGGCATCTTTGCTCAAGGCATAGGGACAACGTCTCCACAGATGCCCGACTCCATGGCACATGTAACACCGGCGCACCCTTTGTCTTTCCGGTGCCCTCCGGGCCTGAAAACAGGACGGGAACGCCCGTGCCTGTATCTCTTCAGCTTGGTTTGGGGCAACTCTCCACTGCCTTGGAGAGAGCTCTCTCACCGCACGCAAGCTCTCGTGGTCTCGTTTCGCCCTGTCGGGAGACCCTTCCGTTTTCCTCCGGGGCCTCCCGTTACTCTGGGGTGCTGTAACAGCCTGGATCCCCTTATGGGACAAAGAGGGACCCCGTGCTGTTTGCACACCTCTCGAACGGGTTATGAGCGCCGCAGTTTCCTTGCGCGGGGCGGTCTGGGTACCGACACATACAAGCCGGCACTGCCCCCCCGTCTCTGCTCGTACTGCAGGCTCAGTACTCGTCCCCCGATCTACTGTCGGAACCCTTGCTACTTGGATCCCTTCCGTTACATCCGGGTCCTTTTCGCTAGGGTTTCCATTATTATTTTTGGTACCAGTATCACTTACCTGTACCCCGACATCGGACTGGCAGGAGAATCCCACGTCGCGCTGCCTCAACCATCCCGGTATGGTTCTCAGGGGCGCGTCCGCAGTCTCTTCCAGTGTCTTAATTATGCCCTTTACCTCACTCAGCATCTGTAGAAGAGGCTGTACAGGACGAAAGACTTTCTCCAAGTCCCATACAGCCAACAACAAGTCACTAACATCAGCCGGTGGTGAATTCATGCCTTCTCTGCACTCACCTGCCGGCTGAGAGCCGTGGAGCCCTTGCGCATGCTCCGTTGGGTCTGTGAGCGCTTCAGGATTGACGTTCGTAGGTCCCGCCTTCAAGCCTTCACCGGCGGGTACACAACAGAGCCCGTCCAATCTTGTGCTTGTCTCTGGGAGGGACTTCCGGTCTTTCGATGCTCCCTCCACCCTATGAGCGGACTCGATTGGGGAAGAGTCTTCCGGGCAGCTTCCGCCCCGCAGCCCTTCTGCAATCAGTAGCGATTCCTCTTCGTCTTCCGTCCCCGTCTCACCATCACTCCAGGGGTCGGCGTGCTTCGGCCACAGACGCGGATTCGGGCAGTCTCCTGCTAAAAAGCAAGACCAGGAGACAGGGTAAGCCCCGCCAAGCGTATCGCTGTCATACGAGAGACTTACCTCCCGGTTCCCGTCTTCTTGAGCGTACTGCTGCTGGGTGGCCTCTTCTGTTGCCCTGCCGACCCGTGCGTCCGCAAAGACGACGTTGGGCAGAGGCGTCGCTATCTTAGGGGCGCGTTTGCCCTTCTTCTTCCCCATACTGCTAAACGTCCGTCAGGCGTGGCCTTTGGCGAGCGTTTTCTGAGACATTGGCGCAGTACTGCTTGCCGTGATAAACATGCGTCTTCGTCCGCTGTGCGGGCAACCTCCACAAAATTATTTTTTTGAAAACGGGGTCCCCTCCTTTTAGCAGGAGGAGGGCCCCACGTTGGGCGCCATTGTGGAAAGCATACCCCCAGACACAGACAGACAGACACCAGAATGTCCAAAACACACTTCTTTTATTTTCCTACAGCACCACAATGTCTTCCTTCACCAACTCTTTCTTCTTCTCTTTCTCTTTCCTTCTCTTCTCGCCTTCAGCCTTCTCTCTCTTCTTCTTCTTTCTCTTCTTCTTTTCTTTCTCTTTCTCCTTCGACCTCCTCTTGCCCTCCTCACAAGCTTCGTCTTCTTCCTCCCAACTCTGGCTCTCTTAGTGGAGGGAGGCGGCCCCTTTTATTACGACCCGGATGAGCCCCAGGTGCTCCCCATGACATCCCTTCCTGGTGTGGCGGAAGTGTCAGGAGAGCACCTGGAGGTACACTGGGTGCCCTTGGGATTACTTCCGGCAGCACTTCCTGGTGTGGCGGAAGTGCTGCCATCCAGGACTCCCTAACTGTCCGGGCGCCCCCTGGCGGTGGCCACATCTTCTCACAGTGGTGAATGTCCTGGCTCCATTCCTGTGGCCCCCAATTAGGCCCGGGCGGCTGCCCTCTCGTGGCCGAGGAGAAGTATCGTCCAACTCGGGGACTGTCCAGGCATCCCGGCCGGGCAGTGTCCCCGCTCATCCGTGACAATATATATATATATATATATATATATATATATATATATATATATATATATATATATATATATATATATATATATATATATGTATGTGTGTGTGTATATGCACATTCAGTAGAAATTCAAAGTTTTTCATTTTATAATTTCAAAACTGATCATTTTTTTTTTATAGAAAATCAAATAAAATTGGTTAATAATCTTTCTCAAAGTAAAAAAAAACTCTGCCATGATTTGTCCTTATTTCAGCTTTTATGTCAACAAAAGGTGAAATTTCAACAAAATGTTCCTATGTTTTATACTTACAAATGCACACACCTATCATCTAAATATTGTCAAATATGTGAGCCCAATTCATCAATCTGAACAAGTAGGTACTGAGAAGACGGCTTAATTTCATACTCAGCTTAATAGATTACCTAAAAATAAAGAGTGTAAAGATAAACCTGTATACCGTACTGCTATGTCTCCCACAGTGCTAGAATGTAAAATACCGATGTTAACACTATATGTACTGTAAGTCATGCAAGCGCGTTTTCATTGCCAGAAGCCTTAGACGGTGCAGCTCGTTTTGGCGGCATCTTGGGGTTTTAACCGTGAAACTGCCACATACTTGGGGATTAATGCATCCCTGGACACCAAATACTTTTTTGCTGCACTTTAAGTAAACGTCACAATTAACAAAGAAAAAGTGAAATTTTAATGGAACACTTTTTTTTTCATGCAAAGAGCATTACAATTACTGCAACACTAATCATTTTACACACTGCTAATGAACTGTAAAAACTATTTAAAAAACTACTGGAACAATATGTACAAAGTGCAACTGACGCCATGGATGTAAATCACTGAGCCAACTGCACTTAAACTGGCTGCAAGCAAACTCAGAGGTAAACGCTGATGCTTGCAGGCTAGTCTTAGTGCAGCTTGGGTCACAGAATTGCACACAAACACAGGAGATTGTAGAGACAGGAACTTTATTCAGACACTTCAAACAAACATGTCTCTTTCAGAAGTAAAAGGAGCTCAGTATGCAATTAGTTAACGATTAAATAATAGACAAACATCATAGGGGAGCACAACCACTGTCTGGGGGAGGAGAGAGAAACAAAGCAATCAGCCAAAAAGGGCAGGTATGCTTCAGGCTTTTAAGTAAGTGTAGCATCGCGCGAGAAGCTGCAATCGAGAAGATGGTGATTTATTTATTTTTTATGGTGGAGATTTCAGCCTTGACCTGATGTACGCACTCACAAACAGAGACAAAAACAAAGCAAACCGGTAATCAAACAGCAAATATAGAATGTAATGAAAACAAATGAAATAAGAAAACAACGATACCACCCCTGTTCCCCTTACGGTGATTACACATTAAATACAGCAAAGCACAAACAAAACACTCACAATAAATCATGAAAAAGTTCATGAAAAATGGCAATGGATGAAATATAATGATGAAAATAGATAGTCCACAGATCCGCACGTTGAATGGGAATGTACAGATAGTCCTATCAGTAGTTCCTGAAATGGTGAAGACGGGTGGATGGGTTCAGGAGCTCACCTTTCTTTGCAGGATGGCCATGAATCAACTTACTGTCTTCATGTACACAGGCAGATAATCCAGACGCACGAAACGATCCAGGACAAAATGAATAAGTACAGGTAACCCAACAGAAGGCAGACAGACAGGAACTTGAAACATAAATTACAAAAACTTTTTTTTTTGCTTTTGGTCACCGGCCACCTTTTTAAAAGCTGCGCTGACATCCTTTGACCTCAACAGCCCCAGCACCCTCAGCAGAAGACCAATCAGAGCCACTGCAGGGACTGCTGGGAGTTGTAGTTTCAAATTCTATTGGCTACTTTCACCATCCCAAGTTGCAGTTTTCTCTACAGCTGCTTCCTGTTCTCTCTACAGTACAGAATTGCCACAAGAAAAGCCATAAAAATTGCAGAGGATATTTGTGGTTTCCGCTAACAATTATTAGTTAGGTTCTAAGGAGAAATCCGTGAACGACTGAGGCCGCGAACTCTGAACCGCGACTACGCAGGGGTCTACTGTGTATATATATATATATATATATATATATATATATATATATATATATATATATATATATATATATATATATATATATAAATATATATAAATATATGTCCTGATCACCATTATTGGCACCCATATCTTGCATAACTTACCTAGTTTTCTTATGCTGCATAGGACATTTTGCTGTAAAATACCTTGGTAATCCTCTGATTTCATGCTTCCTGTGATATGGTCAAGGCCAGAGGCAGCAAAGCAGCCCCACGTCATTATAGATCCTCCAGCAGGCTTAACAGTGGGTAGGGTGTTTTTTCTTTATAAGGTTCATTTCACCGTCTATAAACAACTTTGCTGGTGTGCATTGCCAAAAAGCTGTAATTTGGTTTTATCTGTCCACAGAACATTTTCCCAGAAGGATTTTTGTTTGTCCAGGTTCTATCTGGCAAAGATCAGTTGTTCCTTTTGATGCCTTTTCTTCAGCAGTGGGTTCCTCCTTGGCTTTCACCCATAAAACCCTTCTTGGTTTAGTGTGTGGCTTATTGAATGTGTCAAAACCATGACTCAAGATTGTACTAGCTCAGCCTTTAGGTCTTTGGATGTTTTATATGGTGTTTTTCCCACAGTTCGCACCAATCTTCGAAGAATCCTCCCATCAAATTTTCTGTTTCCTCCATGACCAGGGAGATTTCTGAGAGTTCCATGTTTAACAAACTTCTGAATAACATTACACACGGTTGAAACAGGGATACCAATATCTTTAGCAGTCTTGTCTTTGATGATAATGGCATTTCTAATGTTCTCAGAGAGCTCCCTTGTTTTTACCATTGTGAAAAAGAAACAGAGAATAGCATGAGGTTTTTTAAAGCACTAAAGTCATCATTCATTGGCTAATTCAAGTTGTGTGAGCACTGAAAATGTATTGCAGGTGAATCTAATTTCCAATTTATTCCATGTGGGTCAAATGTAATTGTTTTTTCACATTGATTTAACGGGTGTCATGGCAATCCAGTCATACCAGTGTCATGGCAATCTTGTTGTTGTTTCATCATTTGCTGTTCAATATGAGAAAAATATGAGTGTCTATAGACCATAGCTGTTTCACTAGATTCATTTTTTTCTAGGAGATATTCTACATGTTTTACTTAAATTTCATGGGTGCCAAAAATGTTTACTAGGATGTTTATCTGCTGTGTATGCAGCATTTGTGATCTAATTAATGTGTAAGAAAGAAGGAGTCTGAATATGGAGTTAATGCTATGGTGATCTTATTCTTTAATTCCTATATGGATTTGTATTACTGAGTTATACTTACTAATATGCATTAAATACACTACAAAGCAATTTCAGAAAAAATTACAAATTAATAAAATGTATTACTTATATTTGATGGCAAACACATAAGTGCTTTATCATACAACCCCAACAACCTGGATTTGGGTTTTGCATAGTTGTTATCTTTATGTGTGACTTTATTCCAGGTACTCCAGGTATTTCCTCTCAAATCCTCAAATTTTGCATTTTAAGTTGCTTGATTCCTAATTGCCCCTTTCATAAGTGACAACAGTGTGTGAATTAGTGTGATCTGTGATGGACTGATGGTCTGTTATCAGGGTTGAACACTGCCTTGTACCTGACGCCTTGTACCAGAGTGATTTAGTTCTCTGCAGCCTTGCGGTAGACAAAGAGAATTTCTAAGAGGGTTACATGGATAGATTGTTATATAAACTTGTGTGAGAGATAATAATAACGCTGATGGTCATCATACTAAAGTCCACATGTGTCTGAAATAGGAACAAAGATCTAAACCAAAGAGTCTATTTGGTGCCATCTGGTGAAAAATCTGTAGGAGGACTTAACACTAGATTATTGTTAGTATAATGGTAAAATGTCTTCAGTTTAGACTACAGCCTGCAATTTACTGATTAGATATGCCAGCTGTTGGAACGTTAGAACTAATACTGGAGGTCAAAGAAAACATTGCACTTTTAATTTTGGACATTGTACTGTTCTTCAGTCTTCTACTGTATTTTGTAAGATGACAAGCTAATTTACCATCTATTGCCCTAGTATAGAAAGTTTAGTATTATTCTTCTATATTGCTCTTCACTAAACTGAGCTCAATGAAATTACACAGAATAACAAATAACAGAACAGTTACAATTGCAAATAACAAACATAGATGAACATTTAAACACATATTCCAAATTAAAGTACACATTTTTAAAGGAACAATAATAGATAGATAGATAGATAGATAGATAGATAGATAGATAGATAGATAGATAGATAGATAGATAGATAGATAGATAGATAGATAGATAGATAGATAGATAGATAGATAGTACTTTATTTATCACTAGAGGTAAATTTTGTTTTTTTACAAAAGCTCAATAAATATTATAACAAACAACAGTCCTCTTCACAATACATACAAGAATTACATAAAAACAATAAAACTTATGATTTGGCTAAAGATAAGAGAACAATCACAGTGAGATAGTATTATGAAGGAGCCCAAGTAGCATTTCTTGATACTTGTGCTGAATAATTCATTGGCTGAAAATACTCATTGTTAGTGTGTCAGAGAGGGGATATGCACCATTGTTCATAACGGCCATCAGTTTTATCTTCATTCACTTCTTCGCTACTCCCTCCTGGAGTCCATAGTGTATCGTATAATTGAGCCAGCCTCTCCTGACCATGCTGAACTAGCCATCACAGAGTTATAGAATATGGAAAGGATGTTACTACCCACATTAAAGGAATACAGTCTCCAAAGAAAAAAAATAGTCTTTTATAGTTCCTCTGTTTTATAAGAGCAGTTCAGCCTGAAATCGAAGTGGACACAAGTACTTTGGTGTGTTTTTTGCTGACATTAAGTTGCAAACAATTCTCTTTGCACCAAGAAACAAAGTTCTCCACCTGACGTATATTCTGTCTCATCCCTCTTGTGAATACACCTCATTAGTGCAGAATCATTGCAGAATATCTGCATGTGACATGACCTGACGTTATATTTATAATCCAAAGTGTACGGGGTGATGAGAAGGGGAAACATAATTGTTCCTTGTGATGCTCCGCTGTTGTTCACATCCATATCAGAGACATCGTTCATTAGTCTGATAGCTGCAGTCTGCCATTATTCTCATTCCTTGCTAGTCCATTATCCAGGACACCATAGACTCATCACCTGCATATTTCTGAGCTTACCCCTTAACATATATGGCTGAATGGCTTTGAAGGTACAGTGATCCCTCGCTATATCGCGCTTCGCCTTTCGCGGCTTTACTCTATCGCGGATTTTATATGTAAGCATATTTAAATATATATCACGGATTTTTTGCTGGTTCGCGGATTTCTGAGGACAATGGGTCTTTTAATTTCTGGTACATGCTTCCTCAGTTGGTTTGCCCAGTTGATTTCATACAAGGGACGCTATTGGCAGATGGCTGAGAAGCTACCCAACTTACTTTCTCTCTCTCTCTCTTGCGCTGACTTTCTCTGATCCTGACATAGGGGGTGTGAGCAGGGGTGCTGTTCGCACACCTAGACGATACGGACGCTTGTCTAAAAATGCTGAAAGATTATCTTCACGTTGCTACCTTCTGTGTGCAGCTGCTTCGTGAAGCGACATGCTGCACGTGCTTCGCATACTTAAAAGCTCAAAGGGCACGTATTGAGTTTTGACTTTGTTTTTCTCTGTCTCTCTCTCTCTCTCTCTCCCTGCTCCTGACGGAGGGGGTGTGAGCTGCCGCCTTCAACAGCTTTGTGCCGCGGTGCTTCGCATACTTAAAAGCCAAACAGCCCTATTGATTTGTTTGCTTTCCTCTCTGTTTCCTTTGAAGAGGAAGATATGTTTGCATTCTTTTAATTGTGAGACAGAACTGTCATCTCTGTCTTGTCATGGAGCACAGTTTAAACTTTTGAAAAAGAGACAAATGTTTGTTTGCAGTGTTTGAATAACGTTCCTGTCTCTCTACAACCTCCTGTGTTTCTGCACAAATCTGTGACCCAAGCATGACAATATAAAAATAACCATATAAACATATGGTTTCTACTTCGCGGATTTTCTTATTTCGCGGGTGGCTCTGGAACGCAACCCCTGCGATGGAGGAGGGATTACTGTATTGGATATTGCAGCTAGCTTTATCCAGATGGACATACGCTTTGTGAAGCAGATAGATAATTGTATCTTTCACACCCACCTTTATCCTATTGACAAACTGCAGTGAGACCAAGTGGTTTGTCATAAGAGGACTCATGTAGTCTGAGAACAGCCTCTCGAAGGTCTTCATGTGTGGGATATAAAGGCCACTAGTCTGAAGTACATTTATTGACAAGATGCCTGCTATCTTTGGATCTGGAACAATCAAAATGTTTTCCACAGCAGCAGCGCTTTCTGGAGTCTTTGTGTCAGACTAGAAAGCTAGCCAAGGGTACCACAAAGTTGGTCAGCCCAGGCCATAAGTACTCAAGGACTGGCTAAATGTGGTCCCACAAATTTTCCTGTGTGTAGCCTCCTCAATTGTCTCTTCACTTGGTCCTCAGTAATGGATAGCCCATACTGATGATCAGAGGTGGATTCATCATTGGCCATACCAGTTAAGTTGTAGGCACTGTTGATAAAGCAGAGATGGAGTATGTGAAATGGTCAAACTTTTTTTCAGGGCATTAGCTTTTTCCATATTCCCTTTCAGCACCAGAGGCCTGGTTTGCACGAGTCCAGTATTTTTCCCAGTCCATTCCATACACCTTTCATGTTATTCTTAGTGAATGTGTTTTCTATGGTAACACAGTAAGTTTTCTTCTGTTCACTCAGCTTTTCCTTCAGCACTCTCTGTACATCAACCAGATTTGAATGCTCTCTTTTTCTCATTCAGGAGATACTTATCTCCTTTGTAATCCAGGCCTTGTTGTTTGTGTGTACAGTAGGATTAACACAGACCTCAATATAGACTGTGATATAGTAACTGAGTCCCTCGATATCGTCTCTATGTGACTCACAAATCACATCACAGTCTATCCTTCCGTAGCAGTCATTTAGAGCCATATCAGCCTCAAGGCCCCACTTTCTCACTTTCCTGGTGATTACAGGTTGCCAGTTAATAAAAGGCTTATAGGCTGGAGTCAGATATGATTGTGGTCAGATCTGCCCAAAGTTGCCACAAACTTACATTTAAAGGCATCTTTAAAAATTAAATAGAGCATATCCTACTTGTTGTTTCCTCAAATTGAAGTTTGTCATTGTTCTTTCAAAATATCATAGTTGAAATCAATACATATTATAACTGCAGGGATGAGTGCTGGTAACATTGGTGTCTTGGTAGCAGAGTGAATCATTTCTGTTGCTGAGACCCCATTGGCATATGGAGAAAATAAACATTAGTAAAAACTACAAGTGAACATATTCTAGGAAGAAATAAGTTTGATAACACAATGGTCTTTTGATGTGTCAGTAACCACTGATGCCTAATGTTAAAGATCAGCTTCAAATTCAATATAAATGAGAAGTAGCTGTTCAATGTACCAGTGGCACAAATTGACATAGCAATATTTTAGGAGGCAATGAGAAATGGAAGGGTCAGAAACAGGCAGTGATGATGATGCTGAGAATTTATTAAAACTTACTAACACACATTGGGCACACAACATTTTAACTATTCATTATAAAGCTTCAATAAAATGTATAAATATTTTATTAACTATGCTATTAACAATAATACATTATTAAAAAGAGTAAGATTCTTTAACTATGTTACAGTCATTTTTGATTGATTAATATCGTATTAAATCAATGTATGTAATCTGCGTATACACAGTGCAAAATTGACTGACTGCCTCACTCACCAACAAAAACACTATTTCACATTGAGTTTAAAAGGTGAAATTTGGCAAAATTGTACATCTAGGGGAGTAGGAACCTGCTAAGAAATATACCAGTATTAAAGGGTAAATAAAAAAGTGAATACTCCAAAAATCTCAAAATTGCTTTGACTAATTTGATTGAAATTTGATAATGTAATAGAAATAGAAAATTAGCTGACCTGTGTTTTTTTTTAATTGTCAATATATTTTTATTTGTTGATATTTATTAATATTATACTTGTGTACATCCTCAGTGCTGCAGTGACAGGGAGCTTTTTGTCAGGACAGCAGAAATGATTGATGGGCCAACTGAAATGCACCATTAACCAATAAGGGTGACAAATGACTGAAGAAGGAGTGGATGTCCTGCACAGAAAAAAGAGATGTGATCAAGTTTGTCATTTCCAGTGAGGTCTAAAATGCAGGGAGAATGTTCAGCAAAGCTCAAGGAAAATGCATATCTCAATGAATGGTTAGCAAGAGCTGTAAATCTCCATTGAAGGTGCCAGGCACTGTGGCTATGAGTGTAGAAGGTGCTTCACTAGACGCAAAAAAGGATGGAGAGAGACGTAAAAGCAGAAGTGGTGCTGTCAGTTCAAAGACAAGCCTGGATGAACAGCATCACTTTAAACTTAATGGATCTCCCACAATTTACTCCATTGTAATATACATTTGCATCTATAGACTTTGAAAGGGGACCGCCACCCCACCTTCTGAAACTGTTTAGACTGACATGCAAGTTTGCGTACTTTGAATGGGGATGCTTCACCCTCTCGCTCTCCAAAATTCTTTTAATACACATTCACATCGGTGGACTTTAAAAGGGGGGGGGGGGGGTCACTTACAACTGAAAAAAGTACAAAATAAATACTTAAGTGAACGACGTAAACAGATGAAAATTATAAACATCTAATAAGATTTCAGATTTCACTTATTCCTACTGATAATCCGTTTCTATTCTAAAGAATAAACTTTCCTCTAAAACTGTTTTGTCGTGACCATCAACAAAATCTATAGTCATTCACTAAGAAATTCAGGAACTACAGTGGAACCTCGGGTCATAGCCATAATTCGTTCCAAAACTCTGGTCGTAAACCGATTTGGTCGTGACCCGAAGTAATTTCCCCCATAGGATTGTATGTAAATACAATTAATCCGTTCCAGGCCGTACAAACTGTATGTAAATATTTTTTCTTTTAAAGATTTTTAAGCACAAATATAGTTAATTAAACCATAGAATGCACAGCGTAATAGTAAACTAAATGTAAAAACATTGAATAACACTGAGAAAACCTTGAACAAAAGAGAAAACTAACATTGCAAGAGTTCGCGCTATAGCGCTACCAACCGCTCGCTAAAAACACTTTTTAAGCACAGGGAAAAATCCATAATTTAATAAACAACCAAGAAAAGTAACATTGCAACAATGCACGCTACGAACCGATCGCTGTAAACAGAAGTGAAGTGGAGTTTAAAATCCAATAGAAAAAAGTCTTCATTAAATACAACGAGGTTAAAACAATGCTTGAATCAGTCTCTTTAAAAACAAGCCCGGTGAATTCTTTAACTGAGTTCTCGGCCTTATGCGGCCAGCCCTCTCTCTCGTGCGTGTGTGTGTGTCTCTCTCTCTCTCGCGTGTGTCTCACTCACTCGCGCTCTCTTTCTCTCTGTGTCTCGCTCAATGCACAGGGAGAGACTGAACACGTACGGAAATCATCGGCGCGTACAAACCGAAACGGAAGCTGGCTTGTTCATATACCGAGTGTGTGGTCATGAACAGGTGCAAAAGTTTGGCGAACTTTTTGGTCGTTTTGGTGTAGTTATGTTTTAGTTCCCCTGATTTAGAATGTCCTTAGAGAGCCTGAAGAAGGGTGGAGAATAAAGGGCAGGAATCACGGAGTTTGCGTGTATTTTCAATTTTTTTCATTATTTGATCATGTTTACCCATGCATTTTCAACTGTAAACTGATGGACTTGTTTGTGTAATTTACTTTTCCCCTTAGTTTCAACATGTGACACTATAGATATATTTTTGATATCACCAATTTTTCTAAAAGAATTGGCCAATTTTTGTACCATTTTAACTGTGTCTCATTCACCCTGGTGTATCCTTGGAAGGAATCTAGTTGCCCCCTAGTTAGAACACTGAGAGGTATGTGGTAGGTACGGGGCACCACAAAGGGAAAGAAAACCATGAATACTTTGTTTTGAAAGGCAATCCCAAACTGCAATCTTTGCAAATTGAGAGATGTAATAATAACAGTAAATAAGGCAAAAAGGTCAACAGTATTTGCCCAAAAAGCAATCCATAGCAAATAACTCCGTATGCACAATCCATTGCCAAAAACCAAAGACTAAGCATAAATTATAAGAAAACCCAGTAAAAACAATACGTACTATAAACTCCTTCCCACTTCAATGTTCTGCTGCAGAGATCCTTTCACTGGCTCAGTAAATAGCCTGAGGTGCAGCAGTGATATCAGGGTGGCGTCATCTCCTGGGGCTCCATTTACAAAGTACATAGAATGGAGGCCCATTTAAAGTTACAGTACACAATCAGGAAATCATATACATTAATAACAACAGAAATTACATGAAAACATGAAAAATAATAGTTCAAAAACTACAATAGAACACCAACAAATACAAGACTATGAAGAAACACTTGCTGTAACATAATATGAGGTGTATTTTCAAGTTTCAAACCTCCCGTTGTATTTTCAAATCTATCATTTCTACTTACAGTTTACAGTTTATGTTAATTAGATGCTTATTTGAAGGCAACCTGTTACCATCAGGATATTGAGGAAGTGGAGCCTGTAGGCTGAAATAGTTTTGAATGACTGCTTCCTAATGACATACTGGTAAATGATGAGCGAGTGACATGGGGATGATATTAAGGAATCTCAATTACTGCATCAAGGACTATATTAACTTTTCTGTTGAAACTGTAGTACCCTGAAAGGCAGTACATTAGTTTCCAAACATCAAATCCTGGATTAGTAAGGATCTAAAAGATCTCCTGAATGAGAAAAAGTGAGTATTTAAAACTGGTGACAAAGAGGCTCTGAAGGATGCACAGTGAGTGCTACAGAAAAAGCTGAGTGAAGGAAAGGAACCTTACAAAGCTAATATTCAAAACATCTCAATCAGAATAACATGAAAGATGTCTGGAAAGGACAAGGCATAATTACTGCTCACATGGCTCAAGCGCTAGAAGGGGATGTTAACCATTTTTTAACAGATTTTCCCTTCCACTGCCACATTCTTCCAATGACCAGTCTCCTCACACCATCCCTACATTAACAACTTCTACCGTGTCAAGTTTAATGGCCAATGGTGAGTCCACCTCTGACTATCAGTATGGGCTGTTCGTAACTGAACACCAAGTAAGGAGACAACTGAGAAAGCTACACATAGGAAAAGCTTTTGGATCAGATGGTCTCGGCCATTTGGTTCTTAAGACCTGTGCTGACCGACTTTGTGGTGTCCTCTGTCAGTTGTTCACTCTGTCCATAAGGCTCCCGAATGTGCCACTACTGTGGAAAACATTGTGCATTTGTCTTGTTCTAAAGGAGTCAAGCACCTCTTTACGTAATGACTATTGATCAGTGGAACGTATGGCTCACATCATGAAGATCTTTAAGAAACTGATTCTGGACTATTTTAGTCCTCTTGTGGTTGACCACCTGGACCCACTCCAGTTTGCCTATCAGACAGAGATTGGAGTGGAAGATGCAGTTATCTGTCTGCTCATCTGGAGAAAGCTGGCAGCACTGGGAAGATTGTATTTTTTGATTTCTCCTGTGTCTTCAGTATCACCCTGCCATACCTGTTAAGGGGTAAGCTCTGAGTTATGCAGATGGATGAGCCTGTGGTGCATTGGATAATGAACTATCTGTCAAGCAGATCGCAGTTTGTGATACTGAGGACTGTGTTTCTGATACTCATGTGAGCAACACTGGAGAACCACAAGTAACAGTCCTGGCTCCTTTTCTCTTCACTCTGTACACCTCCAACTACAAATATAACACCAAGTCATATCACTCGCAGAAATTCTCAGATGACTCTTAATTATGAAGTGTATTGGTAAAGGGGATGAGACAGAGTATAGGAGTCACATGGAAAAGTTTGTTTCTTGGTATAAACAGTACAGTATTGTCTGCATCTTAACATCGGCAAAACCAAGGAACTGGTTACTAACTTTCGCCGCACCTAAGAGCTTCTATGTCCGGTCACTATTCATGGAGTGAATGTAGATGTGGTCCACTGCTACAAGTACTTGGGGATCCACATTAATGAGAGGTTAGATTGGTCTCAGAACAAAGTGGGACTATATTAGAGAGGGTAAAGCAAGCTCTATTTCCTTAGGAAAACTATGTTCCTTTAACATGTGAAGGATTTCCTTCACATCTTCTACTACTCTGTGATGGCCAGGGCAATTTTCTATGCTGGGGGGTGATAGGCTGGTAACATCACTTCAAGAGAGGCCCACTGAATCAACAAGCTAATTAAAATGGCAGGCTCAGTTAGGGTTCACACACAGGAATCCCTGGAGGTAGCAGCAAATGAGATAATTAAAAAAAACACAGTGCCATTATGAACAATGCTGGACATCCTCTCAGTGACACACTAACACTGACTTGGATTTGTACCTTCAGCCAATGGATTATTCAGCAGATGGGTGTCAAGAAATCTATCTATCTATCTATCCTATTCATATCACATTCCATCTGCCACAAGTCTGCCATGCCTGCATTCTGCCCAAGTTCCTCTCCAATGATTCATCTGTTTCAATATTGCTGTACCACCTAGTTCAGGGGTAGGCAACGTCGGTCCTGGTGAGCCGCAGTATGTGCAGGTTTTTGTTCCAACCCAGTTCCTTAACGAGAACTCAATTATTGCTGATGAAGCACATATTGCTTAAGTGACATTTTGATGCTTCATTTTAGTGGTCTCGCTTGTTAAGGTTCTCCAACCTTAATTGCTTATTTCAATCTTAAACTGCTGCATTCAGTGTTTTAATTGCTCCTTATTAGCAATAAGATGTAAAAGACAAAGCAGCCAGCAGTTCTCCAGCTAGCTTTTTTCCAATTACATCTGTGTGTGTTCATCATGCACTGTTTGATTTAATAAAACACTTAATAGAAAAATGTGACAGACTGAAAATGATCTGTTTTAGGCTTCATATCATTTGGATGATATCCTTGGAAAGGAAAAAAATCTACGATATAAGAGCCTTACATTGCACAGACTAACAAGCCATAAAATTAAATAAGGTCTGAGACTGGCAATGATTGGTTTCTAATTAAGCAATTGGGTTGGAATGAAAACCTGTAGCCACTGCGGCTCACCAGGACCGACGTTGCCTACCCCTGACCTAGTTTAGTATCATCTGTAATTTAGCCAGGGTGTAATTTATATTCTTATCAAGATTATTTAAGAGTAATACATTAAAAAGAGCAGTTTCTGAGCAGACCACCTTGCAAGCTTTGTGCCTTTGCTTAATGCCTAACCCTTTAAATGTGGATAATCTGACAGCCTACCCTAATTTATACCATGAGTGTCAACATGATCAAAGACAACTGGATCCAGTTAGCTCATTTGGTATTTTTGTCCTGAACTTGTTTTTGGACAATGCATTTGCCTTCTCCTTATGTTACTTCCATTTCTTGGTCATCCTTTTTCACCTTAGAATAAGCTATTTGAACACCCAGACTTACATGGTTTTTATAACTGCTATTTGGATTGACACGCAAAGATTAATGTAATCTTCACTGCATGCCTTAGGATTTCTATTATTGATCAATAATACAGACAAATGCTAGAAAGAACTCAGTGGTTTGTTGTGGTATTCACCTGAGAGCTACATTGGGCAGAAAAACAGCTAGAATTAGTGTCTGTTGATCCTATAAAATATAAAACAAGGATCAGAACTGGATTATGCCAAAGTGCCTGAACATTGCGACTTTGAAACTTTGTTCATAATCTAAAAAATGCAATCAAAAACTACAAATGACCTCTGAAATACAGTATAAATAAATATCACCTCTTTCCCACTATGAACACCAAGAATGCCTAGAGTTAGGAGGCAGAGGATTAAAGCTAACTGCAGAAGCTTTTTAAAAAAGGAATTTTTAAGTAAATGTGAGAAGGAATCCTCTATCTTGAACCAGCTACTTCATCAGACAGGCAAACAATAGTGGTGGGCTATTTTGTGTGCATTTTTTGATTTAATTAAGGTCTGTTATTTCTTTGCACGCTCCTTTTTCCTTTCAGCCTGTTACAAAAATATGCATATTTAAAAAAATATATACTGCCATCTTCATAACTGCTAACACATCTACCTGGCTTCCTTGTCATTCAAATTAGCAATTCCAATTCCACTATAAAATCCTGTAAACTAACTTTTTTTGTATTTCAGAACATATTAAGTAGAAAGAAAGTAAGAAAGTCCTCCCAGCTTAATTCTATCCAAAATTGACCTTTCCTGGCTCCAGAAGAGTTCATGCAAAATTTGTTTGCACCATTTTTAAAATTTTGAAGTAAGAGACAAAGATTGACTTTCAGTTTTCATTGAAGATTCACTGCCCAGTAAAAAGACGCTTTATTGACTTACCTTCTTGAGCCTTATGTCATGGATGTGGAAAGTGAGATGTATGTGTGGTAGTTGACAAATAAAATGGAAGTCTTAGAAAACGTAAGAAGTGTTTCTCTGGCATTTGATGTATGAAGGGATATGACCACAACTCAAGTTTGCAACTTTATTGCTACTCTGGCTAGAGAGTAAGGAAATAATTTAGAATCTACCGGCATGGAGTCTGCATTCAATCTTTATATATGATTGAATAGTACAGCAAGCTACACATCTGCAGCAGTCACATCAGTGGGCCACAGTCTCATATTATCGAATGCACTGCTCAGAAGTGACAAAGAAGCTGACATATTGCCATCACTATTTATTTTGTGGGCCTAGATAACACAAACTTGAAAATTTCTCAATTCAGAGTTTAGGTAATAAGAAGAGGAAAAAGGATTTTTAGGCATTGTTATTATTTTAGCTAACTGTTTTCAAAATACCATGTTATTATGAGCAATTTACTAACACAGAGTCAAATCATTAGTACATTAAAAAGACCAGACAATGAGTAAAATGATCATTTTTATCATTTTAATACATTTCTTTGACCACAGAAGCATATAAATAGGGTATAAGACAAAAACCAGCACTAAATGTCAGTCCCTTGTTATATATGTTGTAAGGTTTCTAAACTCTTTTGGGATGCCCCCCAACGGGATGACATGCCGAAGAGTGTCCCAAAATGTGATCGTCATGTCTGTGGAGGACAGCTTCTCCATTGCCAGGGCAATCAAAGACTTCTAGTGCTGTAGCGGCTCACAGCAAAAGGAAATCTGAGTCGATTGAGTTCGCACTATAAGTGCCTGCCGTCGATGGGTGATGCAAGGGACATTATAAATGCAGGGAACAGGATTACTTGGCCACAACCCTGTCTGATTGCTGTGTCTGTGTATAGGAGAGTGGTAGATCCTGCTACAATAAATATAATATATATATAAATAGTACGACAAAAGAGGCAATATAGGATGAAGTGTTGGGGTCCCCAGGGAGGTCCCAGTTCTATGGCAAAGATGCTAATATTGAAAAACAAAATAAAATGTAAAAGAAATGTATGCAAATGTTCACTAATCATTAGTGATTGTGGTTGGGATGCTCCTTCAGACGGTCTGGCTCCCATATTCATAGTCATTGTAATGAACTTCCAGTCGTGTCATTCCTTTTATAGTCTTCTGGTGTGGACTGAGAGCATGGTCATTTCTTCTGATAGTCCCTTTTACACTCTAGGGAGGGCAGAAGAAGAGAGATTTTTTTTAAAATTCCTTCTTTAGTCGATATAAATTGGAAGGCTAACTAAATCACAGCTGGAGTTTTGCAGTAGCTTGCGCGTTTGATTGTGGATGACCAGTATGTTAGAAGAAAAGTGATATCTGACTGGCCGCCCTGTATGTCAATCAAGTGGCAAATGCCATAGGGAGGATATATGATATACTAACATTTAAAAAAATTTTTTTTGAATGCAACGTGATCTACCTGCATTGCCTTTCTGATCTACCGGTCAATCACGATCGACGTATTGGGCACCCTTGATCTAACACATACTGTAGACAACCTATACCCGAGGAAGCTATTGGAAAAATAGCACAACAGTCCCCATCTGATCAAAGAATAAAAGAAATGGACAAATTGATCCTAAAAATCATTGCCACAGATATCTATTCCTTTGCATTCATAGAGGGTATTGATTTGAAAAGATTAATGTCAAAGGCACAGTGTGGAACATTCATGAGGTCGAGAGAAATGCTCCCTCATAATAAAAGGAGGGCACATTCTGAATGAAACTGACTATATCTACAGAACAATAATCATTGAACTGCAGATGTAAACTTATGTATACTGCTCAAAAAAATTAAAGGAACACTTTGAAAACACATCAGATCTCAATGGGGAAAAACAAATCCTGCTGGATATCTATACTGATATAGACTGGGTAATGTGTTAGGAACAAAACGATGCCACATCGTTTGATGGAAATGAATGTTATCAACCTACAGAAGGCTGAAGTCAAAGACACCCCAAAAATCGAAAAGAGAAAAAATGATGCAGCAGGCTAGCCCATTTTGCTGAAATTTCATTGCAGACTCCAAATCATACTCAGTAGTTTGTATGGCCCCCATGTGTTTGTATGCATGCATGACAACGTCAGGGTATGCTCCTAATGAGACAACGGATAGTGTGCTGGGGGATCTCCTCCCAGATCTGGACCATCTGTAGCATCACTGAGCTCCTGGACAGTCTGAGGTGCAACCTGACAGCGTCGGATGGACAGAAACATAATGAGATGTTCTATTGGATTTAGGTCAGGCAAGCGTGGGGGCCAGTCAATGGTATCAATTCCTTCATCCTCCAGGAACTGCCTGCATACTCTCGCCACATGAGGCCGGGCATTGTCTTTCACCAGGAGGAAATCAGGACCCACTGCACCAGCATAGGGTCTGACAATGGCTCCAAGGATTTCATCCCGATACCTAATGGCAGTCAAGGTGCCATTGTCTAGCTTGTAGAGGTCTGTGTGTCCCTCCATGGATATGCCTCCCCAGACCATCACTGACCCACCACCAAACCTGGCAAGGCTCGTACTCCACCTCCCAACTCACACTACCCAAATGGAGTGAGGCAGCACCTTTTGTAGAGCACCTGGAAGTGCCCTTGTTGTTCCATAATCTCTTTCCAGCCATACGTCCAGGTGTGACGGCAGCCATTCAGAGGAGGGCTCAGCTGTTCTTAATATGCCCGATGGTCCCCAGCAGGGTTGAGCTTCCATGCTTCAAACCCATGACAACAAAGCAAGCAGGGCGGGTTACCCTCTGTCATCCTGGGGAGACATACTGCCCCATGCAAGCTTCTTCTCCCGGTCCTTCTTTTAAGAAAGCATCCCGGCCAGGTATGAGTCCTGGCTGTCCACACTGATACACAGCAATATAGTTTATAGCATTTCTTCTGTACATCAGATTTTCATAATTTAATATTTATATATTAGGTAATAAATACAAAGTAAAAAAGCATAACATTAAACCAAAGGAACTGATATTCAACAGTTACGCTACTAAACTACATCATTCTGATATTCTCCTCTGCAATTAGGTGATTTTCATATCCAAGTTGGGTTCACCTTGGACATTTTTATTTTAATTTTTAGTTTTTATTAAATCAAAAACAAAATAACAGTTGGTATCAACAATAAACACTCATAATATAAAAAAGAACCCAAACCACCTTATCCCGCCCGGTCCCACACTGCCCCAGCCTGAGCCAAAGGGTAAATACTTTGGGAAAATCCAGTCACCAGAGGGGAGAAGAGGAAAACAGTGAAAAATAAATAAATAAATAAAAAACAGCAGTTGTTCACAAAAGAAAGTCAAGGTGTTGCAGCAAACTAGAATTTAAACAGTTGAGCAGCAGTGGCCCAAGTTTTAATTAAATTGCTGGAGGCACAAATAACCTGTGCTATGGAAGATTCAAGGTGTATTAAATTGTAGAAGTAGGGCCACCAATTGTCCACAATAATGCCCTCAGGTGGTTTCCAGTGGGAAGCAGAATTAATTTAGTTGCCAAGGTACCAACACAGAATAAGTTTCATTCAGGAGGCTTAAGCAGAAGCACAGATAGGTGTAAAAGAAGAAAAATTTCAGGAAACAGCAGAATACAGAAAGAAAGTAAAGAAGATAGCAGATGACATTTACGGGTCCAAAGCAGAAATCAGAATGGCAGTTCCGAAACATGTTGAGAAAAGTGTAAGCCCAATGGACAACGTGGAGTAGGATAATGTCTGTGCAGAGTAATAAATTGGGTGTGCTGATACTGTAGTTGGTGTTTCTACAGAAAATCCTTACACTGGCCCTAATAATGTCTCATGAGTGGGGAGGGAGAAAAAAGAGGAGGAATGTCTCTGGACCAAAGAGAGGGGATGGTGGGAGGTTTGTAAGATGCTTTACAAACTTAATAATAGAGGTTCAAAACAGGTTTGAGCAATTCATTTTGTTCGTTACCTGTGTCATGCTGAGTTGCAAATTATTTGTACTGTTCAGAAATATTGGTTTCTGAGAGTCAAATCTGCCTACTGGCATTTATTTTCTTTTTCCTAATATAACATGTTTATGTGTCTTGTTACTTGTGAGGTGTGAGTTCATTTATTAATTATTCTATTAATTATACCTTTTTTCTCTCTAGTCTTTAATTAGATCTAGCAGTACCTCATTTTTACGGGGTTAGTCATTTTAGTGTTATTACTTGTCCGATAATGTATACCATTACAAGGCTGTCCCCTCCATTAATCTGAATGTTTTAATTTTCTATTTTTATGTTGTATCTTTGGTGCTTTTTTCTTTCTCATTTAATGTAACTCATGACATTATTAGAAAGGCCTGTGATGATGTTTCATATAACACAAATAATCTGAAGCATTCAAACAAAAAGAAATTGAACACATATTATTTTTGACATGTACAAGTCAAATTTAATGAAAGAATATGTAATTATGTTATTACCACTGAAGTAAAAAAATAATTTTCGCTCAATAAACTTTTTAATAGCATTCTGTAGAAAGTGATTAAAGTTGAGATGTATTTTGCATTGAAGATGTCATATTGAGGATATAGACATATAAACACAGAAACAAGGGGAAATCAATCATTCTTTATTGTATACAGTTCACTTCACAAATACACATAATAAGGGTGTATACAAATCTTTCAAGAATGGAATACAAAGCAGCAAAAAGATTAAATAGTTAGAATATTAAAAACAAATCTATTAGAGTATAAGAAGTTAAGAATTTGGAATAAATAGTGCATTTGAGACATCATCAGTACTGTATACTGGATATAAGTAAAGTAAAGTTAAAAAAGTACACCTAAGGGCTCATTTATACTTCACGCTCAGAACGCGTACACGCCCGCATCATGGCTGACACACTTCCCAGCGTTCATTTGATGCGTCCTCTGAGCAGTTCCTCAGAAATTAATGCGACGTGTGCCAAGTTGCAGTACAAGCAAAAAGTCGGGGGTGCAGTGTGCTAAATGTTGGAATGTGATGTCAGAGTCTCTGGTTACTATCTACATGTGACAGAAAGCTGCTTTGCGGATCCTACGAGATCGGTGTGCGCGCTTCGATGTTTGATGAATAGTTCGAAGTGGTAAAGCAAAATGCCAACATACATATGCATTCATGGTGCTTTTATATTCAAGTGTTGAATATTCCCGATCGTAATGACACGATACATTTTAAAAGTCTCACATACCGTTTTCTGTGCCGTCTTTTTTTCTAGGGCTTCCTCCAGTACTGACAGCAGTGGCAAACAGCAATAGATCGCCACACTGAGCACATTAAATGTATGATATTCCAACTCTCTGCACATTCAGAATCCTTAGATTCATACTTGATATCACTTTCATGATAAAATGCATTGAAGTATGTGTGTTATATTTTACAGATAAATCGGTAAGTTCGTTTAAATAATGAATACTGTTAATAATGACACACATGGGGATGACACGGTGGCGGAGCGTTAGCACTGCTGTCTTGTAGAGAGTCACATTGCTGATATTCCCTGCCTGGAGTTTACATGTTTTCCTGCTGGGTTTCTACAGTGTGCTCCAGTTTCCTTCCAAAAATATGCAGATTTGGTTAAACTAAAATGACGCCAGCGTGTATGTGTGTGCTTGTATTCACCTTACGGTGAGCTGATGCCTCGTCCAGGAATTGTTTCAGCCTCGTGCCCAATACTAGCTGAAATAGACAAATCCCTGGACTGATGGATTTAATCATTATACATCTGGAGATATTGCGGTAAGGTACCATCTGAGTTTAATGGGTGTTCCAGGCAATTCACAACAAAGCGAAGCCGAACCTGTTCTCCCCGTGATAATATCTCGCACTGCTATCCTCCAGATTTACGTAAAGTACGCGCACAAGTATAAACAGTACAACGCTTGCGCAACAGGAGCATCCTCTGCAGCATTCATCGTGTCGGGAGAAGTATAAATCCGGCCTAAGGGTAACACACATGTATAACATGAAGTATGGCTACAATCAGAGATATAGTTAAGGATGAAATTATATGCCTCCTATTATAAATAGAACATTTTTCTAAAATCAACCCAATGTTAACAACATTTCTGAAACCTTAAAGAGCAAAACAGTCATCAATATAAAAGTTGCCATTTGAAACATTTTGGTCTATGTAAAAATCTCCTAGATTGCTGTATGAAACATTTATTGAAAATTAGGGTGGTCAAAATTCTAACCTTACATTCCTTTTAACAAGTAATTTCATCATGCCAAAAAATAAAAGAAATAAGTCTGGACCTCAAAAAAACGTTTGTGGAAAGGCATCCTAAAGGTGAAGGCTATACTGCCATTTTTAAGTGTTTCATATTTTCCAGAAGAGATGTATTTTGCATCATTGCAAAGTTCAAAGAGACACATTCTGTCAGAAGCAAACCTGGGGGTGGTCGCCAAGTGTAAGATATCAAAGACTTTGGAGAAGAAAATTATCAGAGACATCAAGAAGAAAACCTGTGAAGATAATCATTGCTGAACTGACCTCTTCTGGAATTGAAGTCTCAAACAAGACTGTTGTGAGGTCTCTTCATTGTGTGTGGGCCTTCAATGTCAAGGAGAACCCTATTGTTCACAAAGTGGCACATCAAAACCTGAGTGAAGTTTGCCAGAGACCATTTGAAACATGGGGATGGATTTTACAAGGTTTTTGATTTGGTTTGATGAGAAAAAACATGAACCGTTTGGGCACATGTATGTTGCTTTTGTTTGGCAAAAGAAGAGAGAGGCCTTCAGCCTTCCACAATTAAACATGGAGGTGGGGGCGATGCTGTGGGGTTGTTTTGGTGCTTCAGGCACCGGGAACCTTGCTGAATATATGAGATCATGAAGAAGGATGATTATGTTGAAATATTTGAAGGATAATGTAAAGGAATTTGCTGTTTGGCTTTAGATCACCATTGGGTTTTCCAGCAAGATAATAACCCAAAGCATACATATCAAATTTTATTCAGAACTTTTTAAAAGGACAATAAAATTAAGGTACTGGAGTGGCCTTCTTGAAGCCCAGATCTCAATCCTGTTGAGAATCTTTGGCGGAACCTCAAGGTTAAGGTCCATGCTTGCAAACTAATTTGGGTGAGCTGGAGTAATTTCCCATGGAGGAATTGGCTAAGATTCGTCAAGAGACATGTGCCAATTTTGTTAGGAATGACAGTAGGAGGTTGCTGTCAATTGTCACTTCTGGAAGACAACTACAAATATCCAGAGGCCACCGGAAGTGGTTGTTCATTGTTGGACCCACATCTCAAGACTGCAGACCTCTGACAAACACTTTTCTTTTTGTTTCTTATTTAGCTTGAACCACTAGTATTTTGCACCCTCATTTGCTCTTCATTATTCAACATTTACCACCAATTAAATGGAGCTACCCTACTGGTGCCCAAAACCTTTTTGCTGATTTGTGTTTGTTTTCTTTTCCTATGAACATTTTTTGAGGATTATTAGCTAATTTCATTCTTTCGAGTGTTGTCATATGACTTTATATTTTTTATGTGTAGATGGCATCTACTAATTGTAAAAATGTTATTAAAACAATTCTCCTGATACACATTAAGCATACTTTAGCTCACTTTATATGGTTGCTTAGTGGTATTGTACTATTTGTAGTTGTTTGGATTTTTTGTGAAGACATTAATTCATAATTGTAATATTTAATTTTAATTCACAGTGTGACAAGTGTTTAAAATAATGCAGGCATTTGAAACTTCAGTAAATCGTGATGCATTCTGTTATGTTCTATTCTCCATTACACTTTTCCCAATATGTTCCCCTCATTAAATGATGTCATCAGTGTGGCCCCTCTCAGTTTTCAGTTACGGTAAGGATGTAAACACGTACTTTCTCTCTTTGTATAACGCTAATAATTAATATTTAAGTTTCTTTAGGTTAATGTTTTTTTCTGACATTAACTTGCAATTTGATAATTTCAGGAATGTGCAGCTGATGTTTTGATTGATCGGTTATTTTTTATATTCATTTTGCTTCCTTATTAATGTGAGTGTTCAATGGCCTTCCCACGAGTGTTTTTGGTAACAGGCAAAAGAACAGAACAGAACACAGCAGTTTTCCTGTGCTTTTTTTGTTAACATATTAAGTATGTTTGTTTTCTTTCAAAGTACACTCTGTTTTGAGTACTGGTATTTTATGCTGTTTCAGTGTGCTGAGTGGTGCATGAGTATTTATGTCGATAGCACTGTATAGAAATTTGCGTTGAGATGTAAGTTTGTAAATCTCAGCCCCCAGTAGGGACAGGCAATCTATTGAAAATGTTTTCGATGCGATACAAAGTAATACCAAGGCAAGAATCCTCATATAAATATTGATGCCAATAGTCTTCTTTGTGTAATTTTTCTTTTTGGCTTGCAGTTTTTTAGCGTGACTCCTGGGTTTTTCAAATGCACTAAAACCTCTATCTTTGCCAAAGGAAATTGACAGGAGACCCCTTACAATCATTTCTGCCAAACTATATTACAATGTAGTCATGTGCATGTAGTATTTATATAGACATAACAATTATGACCTAAATTAGTTCAATCATGCAGTTATAGGCAGTTACTTAATGTATAAATTATATAATTTTATTACATAAAGTATTTAATTTAAAAAAGCATCGTCCACCATTTGATAAAAGTAACATCTAATTGTGATAGAATAATGGCTGGCATCAGATAATTCCTGAAGGTGTTAGCAGCCTGAGCAAACTGTTACATTTTATATATAATATATATAAGATATAATGTATGTTTTAGAAATACTTAACAATGCATGTCAGTTCTTCCACAAAAGACACAATGGAAGATGTATATAATGCATTTAGAAGTTCTTTGAAAATTTATATAACCTATTGAACAATCCAATTACTATTCATTGTCCTATTAATCAGTTTATCCTTGTAATATTCATTTTAAACAATAACCGCTATTTCCTGCTTTCTATTCATGTAATAAAAGTAACTGAATATTATCAGTATACCAGGGTTATGTTTGCCTCTTTGGAGGCTTCAGTTAGAGAATGAATTCTGCCTCACTCTGACACCAGATTTGAGGGTATTTTGTCTGCACTCCCTCATTCTCCTTCTCTGTTTGCCTCTGCTTTAACCCATTATGCTCCTTTATGTAGTTTGTTTTCATGTGTTTCAGCAAGTTTTCTAGAATATCATGCAAGGTTACACTTCAGTGGAGCGAACGATAACTGCATGTGTTTCTCAGTATGTGGAATCTCGTGGTGAAGGAACAGGAGGAAGGAGAAGCTCTCTCTTCTTGCTGAATTTGTAGTAGTTCCTACAAAGTCATTTCTTACACTTAATTTTTTGTATTATCTTTCTCAGCATCATATACACATTTAGTTCCAAAAAATCTACAGTGTATATTAAAATTACTGACTAAAAAAAATTTAGCGTTTTGATCTTTTTATCCACTTTCAAAAGGACACAGAAGGATCCAAAGAATCAATACTTTAGTATTGCTCTGCCCATCCCTCCCATTGTGTGTAACTGTGAGGAGACTACAGAACTAAACATGGCAGTTCATTTTCTTGTGCTTTTTTATTAACATTTCAGTGTTAATAAACATTAATGGACAATGAAACGGAGTGTTGGTGCCATACTCTGTATTTGTGGAAATGATACAGCATGAATCACAGTGGAGACGTTGGAAGGATAACCAGAGTCAAAGCAGTACAGCATGCAAGGAACATCAGTTTCAGTTCCTTACATTGTATGCACCTTATTGTATATTACATAATCTAATTTTTTGACATTCTTTGAGGGAATGTTAATATTTGTTTCTCATTTCACACCATTTTGTATTGTTTTAAACATGTGTTATGTTTCAGTAAAGTAAATTCACTAATGTTTGTATGCTGGGGTGATGTTTCTGTTGAGTGGAAAGGTGGGGACCCCAAAGTAGGTATAAGACTTAGTGATCCATAAAGGTCACCATCAAATCAAGGTTGCCAGCAACTTTCTAGAAGGTAAGGTAATTCTTTCTCAGGAAACAAGAGTTCACAGCTCAACAGGCATAACTCATGCAAATTATGTATATTAGACATATATGAATAAAGACCTGTGCGTGTGTATGGAGCAAACCGCTCTGTTCTCGTTCATCCACAGCCACTAGATGGTGTATACATGCACTTTTACATTTTTTCAGTGCTTACATGCACCTTACTTTTCACTACAAAAGACCTGTGTGCAGCAAATGCTGCCACGCAACAACGACATCAAGCTAATGACTCAGATGAAGAGACGTAATGTTGAAATGAAGCAAATGCCACGACTCAACAACTTGTAAGTGAAACACTTCAGCAAAGGATGGCAAGGCTTGAAGTTTTCACTAAACACATTGTCTACCTGGAGGTTTTTTTTTTGAAACAAAGATTAATAGGACTCATATGCCAGCGATATGGCTAAGATATGGAATTGCCAGTGTCTTCTTACAAAAGCCAGTGGTGCAGCAAACAATCTAGAATCAACCTAAACAACTTAGGAAAACTGCACAAAAGAACACAGTGACAGGGAGAAAGGAGAATGTGCAGACTCTACACAAATGACAACAGGACTTGGGATTTGAAGACAGGAGACTGAATTTATGAGTCAGCAACAGTCCCCCACTGTGCCACCATGTCAACCCATAACAACAACAATTAATTTCTTGTATACCTTAAAATCCCACAAGGAATCCTTCAATGGGCATTAATAGGCCTGTTTTTTGACAGCCCCCCCAGCCTTGACTCGCTTATAAGCCAAGAAACAACTCAAAAAAACAAAAAAACAAAGAGAAATAAATGTAAGAAATATTAGAAAAGGTAATTCACAGAGAGACCCCCTTCCAGGTAGGTTGGGCATGCAATGGGTGACAAAAAATGGGGCAAATACAACATACAAAACAGAACACAAGTAATCCTCTTCACACAGCTAGATGACCAGTCTGTTATTGTCACCTCAGAAATATAATAATACAAAATACTGTGCTCCTCACCAAATGCAGGCACAGGGTACTGCAACAACACTCAAGGTAAAATGCAAGAATAGATTATACTGCTCACTAAATACAGAGCTATCACATATAAGATTTGTTCAAATACATCAAAAACAAAGTAGAAACTAATTAACATAAATGGAAAAGAATAATATTTGTCCATCAGTTAATTGTAAAACCATGGCAAGATTGTAGGGAGTCAGACAATCCAGACACAGTCAGAGCTCTGGAGACCTCAGCCAACAAGCCCCCCCACCAGGCCATTCTACAGCTGACTCAGTGCTTGGTCAGCCAATCTGATGAAAGGATCCTTCTACCCGATGATTCCAGTGCTCCTTTATCTGAGATGAATTTTCCATAGGCAGGGAAACACTTTGGCTGTAGGGTAGTGGCACTTCTGATACTCAGAAGAGAAGCAGAATAGGCTAGGGTTAGTAACAGTTTATAAATATCATATTACGTATATTTTAGCACTAATGACTAACAACAGAAATGCAGTAAGCACAGCTAGTTAGCAGCTCTAGTCAGGGTATGCGAAACTAAAGTTGTGAGTCTTCAGCCTGGATTTAAAAGCTGAGACTGAAGGAGAGCCTCTTATTGTAGCAGACAAACCATTCCACAACGTCGGGGCTCTGTAACTAAAAGTTTGACGTTTTTTAATCCTTGGAATCATAAGTAGGCCAGCACCTTGAGATCTCAATATGTGCTCTAGTTTGTAAGTAATGGTAAGTTCAGATAAGTAGCCTTTTAAGGCTTTATATGTTAAAAGGAGGATATTGAAATCTGTCATAAACTGAAGCCAGTGTAAGAACATGAGAACTGGAGTTATGTGTTTGTATTTTCTTGTTCTCGTAATAATTCTTAAAGCAGCATTTTGAATGAACTGAAAGCTGTATACAGAATGAAATGAGCAGCCAGTGAACACACCATAAAAAGGGTCATTAGCACAAAGAGGGAAAAAAAGATTAGCAATATTGAAAGCAAAACTAAAAAAATGAAGCTGCATTTTTGTGGACGAGACAACATTTTTTTTTCTATTAATTTTGAACTTGTCAGCTTTACCAGTGTGCCCAGTGCTTCACATCAAATGCAGTATGTGGAGGTACAGTATCACCTATTAAATAGATAATGGCCGGTTAATGGTTTGGTGAACAGACTTTGTATGAAATCATTGATTTGCCTGAGAATGTGGATAAAGCACATTACCCATTACCCAGCACAAAGAGATAAATGGCATAGTGATACAGAAAAAATGATGAAATTCAATATTTGAGGGACAATGATTTCAGTAGGGCACAAACAAAACCTGCACAGTGGATGATGCTAGAATACAATGCCGCACTGTAGGGCTGGCATTTGAGGTTTACTTAACAATGGTATTTCTCAATCATTATCCTTGCTTTACACTGGATGAAGAAAGCTAAATGAAAAACAACCAGCTAAAAATGATTGTATTTTTTGGCAAAAACTCACAAATATCTACAGGCAACTGAATTGCAGCCTGTGCTATTGCAAGCAAATACTGACATATTTATAATCAGTTATTAAGTACATCTTGAAAAATGAATCAATTGTGCATGTTTTCTATAGTTAACTTGATCGTAATATATGTTATGCATATTGAAAATGATTGAACAGATGCAAATTTTGCAATAAGATTGATTAATTAATGAGGTTGGTGAAATATAAATCACTTGTACCATATATTATTAAGGTGTATTGATAAGAGTGGAGTGGAGACAGTGATGCAGACTTTTTGCAACAATCTAAATTATAATTAATATACTCCATTTGTCACCATCAGACACAATACTCATTGAATAAAATGGTATATTTCATATTGACTAGAGGAAAATATTTTGTAATCTAAATGTAAATGCAACATAAATTCACACTTCTGTTTCTTTGTAATAGCAATAAGTATAATTTATAAGCTGCACTAGTGGTATTTTTTATGCTACACAGAGAGGGAAATGTGCAATGTAGATTTTAATTAAAAGCAGCTCCTGTACTCTGGCCTTCTTAGCAATTCTGTCATTCATGAAATGGTAACAAAATGGAAAAAAAAATCCCTGAAATATGAGCATGAAAGTAATGAGATCAATAAATGTCAAATAGGGAAAGTAATCACAACTCCAGAGACTCACTGACCTTTCTAAAGATTCTAAAACTAATAGTCTGTCTGGGAAAGAGGAATTCTCACTTAAGAAGCTACATTAGTAGAAGCAATATGCTTGGTGCCCCTAGACTGGAGTGCCACATTTTGCCTAGTAAAATATCTTTATAGAGTATTATATTGCTTTATTGGACTAAATCGGAGAGATATGCACAGTAGAGTTTAATCTTCTTTCTGTACATGGTTGCTAAATTTTCTACAATTGTTAAACAAACTGTCAGATACACGGACTCAGTAGGCAGTGATTGGATTCAGGTTCAGTTACTACTTGGGGTGGCTTCCATGTGCTTGGATTGGTATTGCATATACAGTCCAAAGCTATATGATTTTTTGATTGTCAATATGGAGACACACATGCGAGTTTGTGTGTGTGTGTGTGTGCTTGAACATGTCCAGCAAGGGATACAAATTTGTACTCTTTGCTTTGGCTCTCGATAGGCATAGATTGGATAAAAATGGTCAAGGAAAAGGAAGGATCCATTAAAGAAAGCTAAAAGTCATATACCTGGGCCAAAGGACAGCAATAATTTGAGCAAATCTGTTCATTTTATGAAGTTGCAATTAAAAACATTATTGTTAATCTCAGACTGATTCAGATTTGAATTCATATCAAATCATCCTTAAAAGGTGCACTCATGATGTTTGTTGCCTAGTGTTTAATATCTTTGGGAATTACAATTTAAATATGTTTTACTAATATTGAATTTTGGGCAGAATAAGCAAAGAGGTGTGTTGCTTAACCATGATTTTTTCACAATGCTAAGAACCCTGAGCTGTCTGTTAACATTCTTCAAAGGGTTATTTGATTGGGGTAACTTGCCCTAGAGGCATTGTTTACGTCACTTCACATTTTATGTTTTATGGCTCTCTTTTGTGTTGTATATTCTATCAAAATGCATTGAAATGTTCCTAAAAATATTGTATGGACAAAGTAATAAAGCACGGTGTGACATGTAGGACATACCACTGAGCCCACAAGCCCTCAAGCACACCAGCAACAACACAAAACCCAGGTTCAAATAATATTTATTTTAGTAAATACCTTCAAAAAGACGTCTTTGCACGTTTACAGAAGCACCCAAACACAATTCTTTCTCTCCCTCTCTTTCTTTTCATCCTTCCACTTCTCTAGGCGAACTCCCCACTCTGACTCCCTGAGGTGAGGTGTCAGTGCCCTTCTATGCCAGACTTCTGGGAATACTTCTGGCGATACAGCACTACACATTGGAAGCAGTCATGGTCAGGGTAAAGTTCCTTAAAGTAGGAGCCATCTATCCCTGTAGCTCCCCATGGTGGCACCCTTGGAACCCAGGAGGGCTGTCTCACGGGACTGCAATTCCCAGCCTGCCCTCAGAGAGCTCAGAGAGATTGCCACCTATTGTGTCAGGGGGGCAAATAGTCCTTTCTGGTGGTCTCCCCCTGCATTTCAATTATATTTGCCTCCCAGCTGAATAAGGAACCATGTACCATCCCACTTGGAACACCACTCCTTGCTGGGTGTCCATGACAGTGGTCTGTAGCATATCTCATATTTTGTAGAATACAAAGTTAGCCGTTACCATAAGAGAAGGCATATATTCAAACTCGCTTGTTTTTTGCTGTTTATTAACATCTTCATTGGCATTTTTCAACTTGCTTGTTTGCTCTGTAAGGTTAGTGAACGGGAACTAAGTAAAAACAAAACTGCAGCTATCCAACCTGAGCTATGCCAAATAAATGAAGTATTGTTACTTTAGAGCAAAACTGAATTCGATTTATTTAGGTACTTTTATTTGTATCATGCCTGTTTCATTTACAACAGATGAGAGGAATGATGTATTTTTAATTAAGTATGTGTGCTTTATTATAATAAAATTCTTAACTTTTTGAAGCACAATCTTTTATGTACACGAGGTTTTGTACTAAAAAATCATCTGCAAGCTTTAAAATGTAAAGTAACCATGGCAACACGCAGTGTCTGAAATCTGGTATTGGTCACGGTTACAGTGGCAAGTTCACATCACTCTCACTTCATATTATCTGTTTATAAAACTTATTTAGAAGAATAGATACAAAACATTGAGAAATATTGTGTAACGCATTATATAAAATATATGTAAAGAGTTGATTAATAATTATTTGTTTTGTTTTTGTAATAATTTTTGTGTAATTGCACACTTTTAAAAATAAAGGTGCCAGAGTGGTTCTTCAGAGCAATGCCATAGGGGAAACATTTTTGGTTCCCAAAAGACCCATTCACATGAAGGTTCCAGAAAGAACCTTTATTTATTTAAATATGTAACAATCTCCCTGCAGTAAATAACCATGAATAGATAATAACGGATTTGTGAAATACCAACAGCTGATGATTTTAAAAGGAATCTTTCTGCATACAATTGCACAGAATAAATCCAGAATTTCTTAATCTACTAGTGCCCAGCTACGTCATCCACCATGCATTAAAGATTTCAGTTTTGTTATGCATATTAGGACATTTTATAAAGCACAAAGAACCAACTTCTTATGCAAAAATCTCTTCCTAGAATGAAATGGTGTTTTGTCAACCAAGTAACCACACAACCCAGTAAAGAACCTGTGGCCTGCAGGGGGCGCTCCGGACACCCAAACCTGACACAGACAGACACAGGACACAAGTGCAGCACACTCCTGTTTCCCACCACTACAGTACAGTTGAAGCACAAACACTGCATAAAACACACTTCTCTTCTATCTTCTTTTCTCTCTTCGCCTCCAGTCCTCCTCCAGCAAGCATAGTTCTCATCCTCCCGACTCTGGCTCCAGGAGTACTGGTTGCTGGCTCCTTTTATAGGACACCCAGAAGTGCTCCAGGTGTTCAACAATCCAGATGTGGTGGAAGTGCTGCCACACAGGGCTCAACAGTTTCTGCAGTGCCCCCTGGCGGCACCCACAGAACCCAGCAGGGCTGCTCCAAACTCCAACTCCCATGGAGCCCTGCGGATGTCTGAGGCACTGCTGCAACCCAGGGGCCTGCCACTTGGCGCTCCAGGGTTGGTAATTCTCTGAATACGTTCTCTCCCCCCATTCCTTTCAGTGTAGAGGCATCTTGGCCGCAACCCTTTCCCTACGCTACAAACCATAAAGTGCCATTAAAGAAGATGGAAACATTTTCCATGAAAGTTTAATTTGAGAGTCACAATAGCTAATAAACAAATTGGAATTGCCATAATACCCTTGGCAATGCATGATGTCATAACTAGTAACGCCAGGTGTCATATTATAACTAAACAGAAAAATTATGTGTTCAGTGCCAAAAAGTGGCTAACAAGGACAATGAATGATTTGAAACCTTATTCCAATCTCTGTTGCCATTCCTCTTTGTTGATCTTCTCTTATCTTTTTAGCCTTTGTAACTCTTGGTATAGGCATTTCTTCAGTGATCATTACAGGGATGATTCCCATAACGTTTGTCCTTCACTTTAAATTTTTTACTCGTCATCTGACAGTGTTTGTGCTTATGCACACATTGCTATATACCTACTGAAGTCATGTGTGAATGTTACCCATGGGGTTTCTTCCCTTCCAAGAAATGTGATTACCACATAGTAATGAAAAAAACTTGTCCTATTCAACCATTTCCCATGTTTCTTAACACACACATACACACACACACAAACAATCTTTAAAAAAAAGAAAAAAGAAATGGATTTTTAATGTTTTGAGCACAACTTGCTGTAGCAAGAAGGTTATTTTGTGTCAATTTAATCTGTGAAATTTATTTCAGAGCCATGCAATTCAGCTGAGAGAGACAGAGAGAGATTGTCAGAGAGATGGACAAATGACAACTAGAAGGCAGGTTAGACAGATGGACAGAAAATATGTGAAGGACACACAAGCAGGACATTTTAAAAGTGCTGATGTCTGCTAGACCAAAACAGAACCACAGTCTGCAGAAGCCATCAATGAAGAGAACAATGTTATTTTGTCACACAACCCATCTGGTAGTTGCCCATATCTGACAAGAATTCTATGAATATCTAAATATATGAGTGTTTATAATGACAAGGATCCAGCACAAAGTCAGTGCCTTCTTATGCCGTCGACATTCTTGTCGGATGGGACATCTGGTTGTCTGCATTCCTCCACTTCAACAATTTGACGCTTTTTATACTCTCTCCAGACAACATGTCAGCCAGTAGCAGTGGACCCGGCAAACATTATAAGAGTGGTGCTGCTAAACGTAAGGCACGCCCTGCAACAGGAGTTGAAGAATGCTAAGCTTACCAAGATTTATACCTTTCTCAAAACTGAGCAAGAGCCAGGGGTGGTAACTGAGAATGCTGATGCTGGTGAATTAGTAATTCATTACATTTATATAGCGCTTTTCTCAGTACTCAAAGCGCTATCCACACAGGGAGGATCTGGGAAGCGAACCCACAATCTTCTTACTGCAAAGCAGCAGCACTACCACTGCACCACCTGTGAGGACAATTGTTGCATCGGCCGCAAGCAGGTTTTGCAGACAGTGCAGTGAGTGAAATGGCTGCAACTACCGAGTCTGGAAGTAGCAATACAATGACTTCAGATCAGGTGCTATCTGCTAAAACTGTTCAAAATGGAGAAACTACTGAAGACAAGCAAGCAATATACTGTATATGACCAAGAACATTCCTACCAACAAGGCAAATTTCTTGGAACCATTGACACCTCACTTTATGATGTCCATTTTCTCAGAACTTTTGTAAAACAGGTTGATTGTGTAGTAATATCCTGTCAGCCAGTGTTGTCGATTTAATTTGTTACAATTTGAAATGGCTTCATTTTATAGCACAGAACAGTTTCAACTTTCTAGCTTACATTATATTTTAATCATCTTCCTTCACAAAGTTGTCTTGGAAAAGTAAGCGGGTCCACATCTTACACATATTTATGTACTACTACTACTACTACCCACACCTCCCTCATTTCATTCCCACAATTTACTTTGTTTTTGCTAACTTACAGCTGCTGTAATAAAGCGATTAAAAAAGTTATTCCATTTAGAGAGCCGGTTTGTTTGCCACCTGCGTGTGATCTGATAGTGTCGTGGACACCACTGCCCAGCCGGCCCCTAGGATCTAGTTGCGAATAATTTACTAACAGTTATGCTAGAGAGGAGGGGTCCACCTCAGGGTGCTGCACAGGAGCCTTCAGCAAGCCAGCTACGCCACTGACTAGACGTAACTTTTCAACTGTATTTATGTTGGCGTTTTGGTATTTATTTGTTTCTGTTACATATAATAACATTCAATGTTTTTGGCTCATTTTTCTAAGTGTAAAAATAATACTAAGTTTAAATTATTTTTAAGTGCCCAAGGAGAAACTGTAAAAAACTAAAAATAAACTCCAGGTTATGATGGATACTATAATATGTAGACTGGCACAATGCTCAGCACTACTCACTCACAGCTGAAGAAACTTGGGTTCAGCTTCCACCCAGGTGACTGCATGCTGTTCGTCACTCTTCATGAGTTTCTTTCATCCCCTAAATCGTGCATTTTAGGTTCATTGCCTTAACTTATTACTGCATATGACAGGCTTGTGTCCCTTTAAAGGGTTTATTTTGTTTAGTTTCACTTGATGTCATATACAATTTCAAAGGGTTTCTCTGACAAAATAGTGAAACCTAAGCTTTCCAAAAAAGATTTGCATTTCTGGATACCATAATAGTTGTTACTCCTGTGAAGAACTTGTATACTTTGGAAAATGGTCAGACAGAATGTCTATAATTTAAAATGTTGTTTTCTTTGTTTTTATGCATTAGTGTTAAAGACAAGATATTATGAGTTTTGTAATTATTGTATGAGTCTATTGGTTTGATTGTTCTTAATTAAATATCTGTCTCAAGCAATAAATGATACTCTTGAATAAATTACATGCTCAGTTTAGAAAAATCATAGGGACAAAAGGGCAAACCATTACTCTGTTATAAAAGAAAAAATTCACATACAACAGCAAGGGAACAATTATTTATCAACTAGCATATTCAGTCTTCATGCTTGTAAAGCACTGCTAACAATGCTACATTTATTATTTATTTGTGTAGATTACAAACATGGCAGGCCAATCTCAAAAATCTGCTCTACCGTCATGGATACATTTATTATTTTGCCAAAGTCAAAAAGCATTTACCTTCTGGATATTATTCAGAGACTTAACTGACTGTTTAAGGATACCATTTACAAGCTGAATTTTGACTTTAAATTGATTAATTTTTATACTGATTAAACTTTTGCATTAAGCAATATAATCAATCAGCTAACAACCTTGCAGAGTATTTTAATCTTACTCTGTATTCAAATATCTGTACTAAACTGATTATTATTATTTGTTTGGCTGTAATTCTCACTGGTTATATCCCTGCTGTAGTTTATAGTTTAGAGGTGAGCAATTTCATCTCAAATGATCAAGAAGTCTTTCATTTTTCATTTGAAGTGAGTGCTTAGTCAGAAGCTAATCCTACTTTGACATGTGGGATTTGATTATGCCCTTAATAACAGACAGAGTGAAATTAAAGTCTGAATTCTATTTACATCTGCAAGATAGTTTAAGGTGGTCTGGGAAATCTGCTGACCTTATATGAGTTCCCATTTCAACGGTTTTATTTTTACTGTACAATATCATTACTATTTCTCTTTTTTCTTATCTGTCGCATATGGATGGCCAGATTACATACCACTGTTGGAATAACAGCTTTTGATAAAACGTTCTGTTTAGGTTGCAAAATCCACTACTCTGAAATGCATGATTTAAGTCATATGTGACCTTGGTTTTCAACATGATTTTGTGGCCATTTTTAAGGTTTCCCAAAATACTTCAGTGACAACTACTTCCACCTAAAGAACTGAGCGCATTTTCATGAGTATTCTAACTGGAATTCAATACTGGGATTTAATGTAGAAAATGAAGTATCACTGATAGGTGCAAGATGTTCCAGCTCATATGGATGCCTACAGATTACAAAATAAATTCTTATCTAGTTGCATCCATATTCTGTCTCCTGAATGATCTGCTTAGAGTTCTACAACAAAATCCCTCTTGTGCAATATCCTGCAGCACCATGCAGTTATTCTTCTCTTTTATTTGTGTGACCTAAGAAAGATATTTAAAGCAGAGGTGGATGGATAAAATAAAAGATCAGAAATAAAGGATTTGACTTAAGGAGTAGGTGCTGGATGGAGCGGTATGAAGAAGGTTGATTAAGCACATTGTGGGAAAAGAAGAGGAAGAAGAAATGTCCATACATAAGGGGAATGCCTAGGAGAAGATCGACAACTTTAAATTTCTTGGACTCACCAACAGTGATAAACTAATGTGGGTGTAACAAATCTTGACTTTCATCAGAAAAGCTTATCAAAGCCTTTACTTCATCTTGAACATAAGTGGAAAGGCCAGATTTCGAAATCTATGCTCACCACCTTCTATAGGTGCACAGCACATCATCAGTTGTTACATAGCACAGGGTTATGCCACTTGGCAAGCCTCACATTAAAGTGCAGCTGGCAGCATGAATCAGGTTTAGGGAGTAGGCTGGTATAAGTTAAACAATTCATAGCCATACCTAGCAAATCAAATATCATCACTTGAAAGTGTAATTCAAAACACAAAAAGGCAAGCAAACAAAGGCAAAATTTCCAAAAATATAATGCAAAATTCAAACCTGGAATAGACAAGTAAGGGTCAGTAAAACATGTAGTATTAAAATTTAACACAATTTCTAATACACAAATGCTGAATTCACAGCATTAAATTAAATTCCCTTAGCCTAGCTCTCTTGTTCTTATTTATTTTGCACCTCCTATCATGTGACTGGTTAGGAGGGGTCATAGTCAATTAACAGATAAGAAATTGTGGCAAGGGAATCCTGAATTCATATCCACTGAAATACATTTCACAGGAATTTGTTGGAATTTAAATAAAGATCTCCAGTGATAGAAAAGAAAAAATTCAGGTGTGAGAGTCAGTAGGCTTTGCGCCCTAGGAGCCAAGTTACCTGAACTATTCTATAACATTTCAGTAATTATTTGCCACTCTGGTGCTGATCTTTCTGATCATAAAATAGGTAATTATGCAACTATTGACAAGAAGAATTCATAATTAATTGAATTACGGTATTTGAGGGTTCCTCTAGAATGCCTCTTTCTCTAGCACGATTTGGCTCAAAAACTAATCAGCACATCGTCATCTCATAACAGGCTTAAGTTCTAGTTTGGTATTTTTCCATCCAGCCATTTTAGCTGTAGTCTATCCTCAAGAAATTGTGACACACAGACACACACCCATCATCAAGATATCTGTGTTTTCGTTATCAGGGGACCCTAAAAAGTTGTGATCCATCAGAAAACTATTTTTGATGAATCTAAAGCTTTCATTGCTCCCCCATAGATGAAAGGTTATTTTGGGGGAGGGCACAAAGCAAAAAAATCACTGTGACTTATATTTGGTCATGTGTAGACACGAAAACAGTCACTTTACCGATTGTAATAACAGTCTTGGCAATTGCAATCCTGAAGTAAATCAGAGACAGAAAGGAATCTCAAAGCTCTCAGGGCAAAAGGGAGTATTGGCGCTAATAATTCCCTCCACATTTTATGTTGTTTGACTGACACTATTGCCACTAGTCTGGGAGAGAAATGGAAGTAGGTATCTCATTGTGCATATAACAATAAATTTAAACTGAAACTGATTATTAAGTACAGTATGTATTGAGAAGAACTGCCATGTCTTCTATAAATCTACTTGAAATAAAGTAAGCACAGCATAGCAAAATCTCCAGTGATAAATTAACACTTAAAATATATGGAAACACTCTTTCCATTACACTTTAAAGGGTTTACAGTGTAATGGAAAGAGTGTTTCAATATGCCCTAAGTGTTATGAGTTAACGTAACACTAAAAGGATAGCATAAAACATCGGTGTATCTATTATTAATTGACACTTTGTTTTATCAATGCATTCTTGAGGCATCAATATATTAAAATAAGTAACGTGGCTGTATTTCTTTGTCGATTCTTAATTCTGGAGGTTCAAGCATTGAGTCTGACAATTACACAAAAAAAATCCCATAATCCAAGTATCTTCGTTTTTCAAGATTTCATGAAGTTCAAAACTAAAACAATTCACACAAAAATGAAGAAAAAAAATTGATAATATACACAAAAACCAACTTGCTTAAGGCGTTTCAGTTTCAGGTATGTACATCTTAGTTATGTTTCTTTAAGCTATTGTTTTTAGATAGATAGATAGATAGATAGATAGATAGATAGATAGATAGATAGATAGATAGATAGATAGATAGATAGATAGATAGATACTTTATTAATCCCATATAATTGGGGAAATTTATTATTAATTTTAACACATACTGTACATTTCTGCATATATTAGTACATACAGACCGAAAAACGTGTGCTTCTATGCTTTCCATTTGCAAGCAAACAATCCATCTTTCTATCTAAACTTAACTTGTTATTACATCGGAAGTATAATAGACTACCTGAATATTCCATTAATGTGTTATTTTATGGGAGATAAAGCAGAACCTTTCATTATCTATGTAGCTATAAAATATTCTAGTAATTACTTATGTAAACTTAACCTTAACATTAACTTATTAGGATTTGCACTTATACATACTTTCCATTTACCAATTTCCTTTCAAATTATTAGCTGTTTATTGAATTTGGTCAACCAATAGGCTTAGTGACAGAACAAATTTAGCCAGGGGCATTGAGGGATGAGGGACATGCATGATTATAATACAAATAAAAGCCATATACAATGCACATATACAAAGGCAGATATTTACTCATCCTTAGGAGAGGTGAACCTGACAAGTACGAAAACAATCTCTGCAAAAAGTATATAATCAAAATCATGATACACTGACAAAAATGTGCCAAGAAAAGTGTACAATGACAAATGCACACAGGAAAAATGTGAGCAGTACCAAATGATCTTAATAATGTTTTTTTGATGGCCCCTCCAGCCTTGACTGCCTAAGAAGAAAAGAAAACAACTCCCAGAAAAAAGGTTGGTTGATTGGGCATGCAATGGGTGTCAAAAACAGGGATGAATGCAACAAACAAAATAAAACACAAGTAAACTTAAAAGAAGTGGTGAGGCGGCCTTCTGCTGTTATGCACCTAAGATCTGGAATAGCCTGTCAATAGGAATTCGCCAGGCTAATACAATGGAGCACTTTAAAAAACTGCTGAAAACACATTATTTTAACATGGCTTTCTCATAACTTCACTTTTATTTAATCTTGATACTCTGCATATCCAATTCATTATAATAACTATTCATGGTGGCTCTAAAATCCATACTAACCCCTACTCTCTCTTCTGTTTCTTTTTCCGGTTTCTTTGTGGTGGCGGCTTGTGCCACCACCATCTACTCAAAGCACCGTGATGTTCCAACATTGATGGATTAAAAGCCAGAAGTCTGCATGACCATCATCATCAAGCCCTTCCATGAGAACCTTAAATACAAAGAGGACTATTTCATTTTTGTTAGGTAGAATGCCCAGAGGGGACTGGGCGGTCTCGTGGCCTGGAACCCTGATTTTATTTTTTTCTCCAGCTGTCTGGAGGTTATTTTTTTGTTTTTTCTGTCCTTCCTAGCCATCAGACCTTACTCTTATTCTATGTTAACTAATGTTGTCTTATTTTAATTTCTTACTTTGTCTTTTATTTTTCTTTTCTTCATTATGTAAAGCACTTTGAGCTACTGTTTTGTATGAAAATATGCTATATAAATAAATGTTGTTGTTGTTGTTGTTGTAATTCTCACCACAGAGCTAGATGGCCAATCTAATACTACCATAGAAGAAGCACTGTACACAAATTGATAGAAGACATAAAACTATAAATAAAAGGGTAACTGTGCTGTGCAATGTATAGCACCACATTATGGGCAATCCCTTGCACAAAAAATAAATGCAGCACTTGTCAGTGGGCATTGACTAAGATGCCTGTGTTTTTTTGTTTTTTTTGATTTTATTGAAATCACACAACATTTCATACAAATAAATCAATTTTTACACACATAAGATCAAAAACAAATCAACCCCAACCCCTGAAGATGCCCATGTCTTAATGTAAATGGCTTTTGTGCTGTTAAAGGAACGATCAACGACCTCTTCAAAAGCAGCATGCATGTCATCACAAGACACTAAATTTAAAGCTAATATTTAGCATGAAGGTAAACCTTTTCATTGTTTTGTTAAGTTGTCCATTAAATGTCCACACAGTGACTGTCCAAGATGGAACGAGAAACCCTCGTACTGCACCACCATTCTGGAGGACATAAATTGTGAATATCTGGCAGAAAAGGTGATGAGTGCATACATTGCTGTCCACTTTTGTTGGTATGCTTTACTCATGCAACCCAAAATTGCAGTGTATTGCTATCCAGAAAAATGTTGCATTTTTCACTCAACAGTCATTTTTATTGAATTAGTTATTTTATTTGTGTAAAATACATTAGATAAAAGTATACATGTTGTGACAGATAGGGGGTGCTATCACTCCCTTGAACCCTCGGAACAGACGGCAAACACCAGATAAAAGTTCAATAATTGTTTTTATTCGGACAATACAGTGCACAAAACACCCTCCACTCCACTATACTCATAAATCAATAATCAATACAATAAACAATAACAATCCTCCACTCCCAGACGCGTTGCCACCCTTCCCCCCAACTCAGCTCATCCGTCTGGGATCTCTCACAGTCTTTTATAGTTCATGACCCGGAAGTGCTTCTAAGCCCTCAGTCCATGCGATTATCCAGCACTTCCAGGTCAGGTAAAAACTCCTCATTTTCTTCAACCCAGAAGTACTTTATTTCTTCCGTCCTCATGACAGGGAAGTACTTCTGGGTTATACAAATAATACATGTCCTTGAGCCTCCTTGCAGCGTCCTCCGTGGCCCCCATGGTATCCAGCAGGGCTGTGAAGGAAAACTCCATTTTCCATGATTTCCTGCTGGCATTCGGGGCATCTCCATGCTACAGGGAGGGCTCCATCTGGTGGCCTGGGGGTATTGGCCGGGACGAACGGCCGGCCATAACCCACAATGTATATATAAAAAGTACCGTATATACTTGCGAATAAGTCGGGAATTGATTTTACCGTTTCATTTCTGGTATTTTATAATGTCGGTCGTATAAGTCAAATGTGGAAAACTCACGCTTTCGGTCCAAGAGATTATGATATGCTAACGCCCACCTGAGAGAGTAACCACGGAGCACACTGCCTTTTTTTTATATGTTGGTGTGGCAATGCGCTGTATCAGCGTGTGCTCCTAATTCTCTCTCTCTCTCTCTCTCTCTCTCTATTGTGCCTACGTGACCACACAGTAATACCCGAACTATTCCAAAGCAATGTTTGCACTGATTTGTGTATTTTTGTATCTCACAACCTCATAGATAGATAGATAGATAGATAGATACTTACACCTTTATCGTAAGAGCATTCCTTATCTACAATGGAGAGTTCAATCAGAAGAAAATATGAGGCTGGTTTTAAATGTCGTTGAAGTAGGAAAAGAAACTGGTAACTGTGCTGCTGCAATAAAATTTGATGTATCTGAGAAACTGATGCAAGATTAGAGGAAGTAATATGATGTAAAAAAAAATGTGTCGCATTTTTTAACTGGTGTGTAAGTCGGGGTCTGATTTTTCAGGTTTCAAGACCAAACTTATAAGTGACACTATATTGTATGTTTTTTTAAGAATTTTGTGGAAAAATTTAAGGAAATTGTGTCTGTTTCTCTTCTCAATATCCTCTGTGAGACTTTCCCGGACACCCCTAGTCGGAGACCACATCTTTATAAAAGCACACGTTTATTTAATCACTAATAAACACAAATCCACACAGCACACAATGCATAAAGCAATAATCACCCCAAAATCAAGTCTTTCTCAGTCCTTGGCCGCCTTTCCTCTCCTCCTGGGAGCTTCGTCCTACTCCCACTCCCGACTCTGGCTCACTGACTGTAAGGAGGCGGCCCCTTTTATTCCTGCCCGGATGTGCTCCAGGTGGCTGATGATGTCCATCCGGCAGCACTTCCTGGTGTGGCGGAAGTCCTGCCCTTTGAACCGGAAGCACTACGGGTGGCGGAAGTGTGGCGGAAGTAATCACATCCGGGTCTCCTGAGGCTTAAACCGCCCCCTGGCGGTGGCCACGGTTCCCAATAGGTCAAATCCTCTTTGTCCCTTTCCCGTGGTCCTCTTTTTATCCCGGGCGGCTGCCCCCTTGTGCCCCGGAAGCTGTTAATGTCCCTTTCCGGTCCCTCCAGGCATCCCGGCCAGGTAATGACCGCAGTCATCTGTGACACCTCATATGGTACCTGGTGCCACTGCTGTACTGTCGATGGAAAAGTCATCTCTGGTGGAGGAGCACTGGAATCATCAGGTAGAAGGGCATTTCATCAGATTGGCTGGCCCAGCACTGACTCAGCTGTTGAATGTCCAATAGCGGCTGGCAGCTTGCTGGCCAAAGGTCTCCAGGAGTTGACTTAAGTTTTGACTTAAGAGTTGTTGTGACACTCTGTGCCTGCACTTGGTGAGGAGCACAGCTGTACCACAATAAAGTAGTTTCTACTATTGTATTTCTGAGATAGAAAATACAATACTATAAAATACAATGATAGATTGGCCACCTAGCTCTGTGAAGAGGATTACTTGTGTTCTGTTTTGTGTGTTGCAATTACCTAATCACTGTTGTAAGTCGCTCTGGATAAGAGCGTCTGCTAAATGATGTAAATGTAAATGTAATTTTTTTGACACCCATTGCACGCCCAATCTACCTGAACTGCCCTTTCCAAGATTTCTCCTTTTTTATTTAAGTTTTTTTTGTGTCTTTTTATTGTCTACTTAGAGGGTCAAGGCTGGGAGCCTGTCAAAAAAGAGGGCCTATTGAAGTCCATTGAGGTATATCTTGTGTGATTTAGGGCAATACAAGGAATAAACTGTTGTTGTTTTCTGGATGGGGGAATCTGTCTCCTGTAGGTCCTCCATGACACCTACCACAAGGACAAGACATAAAATAATTTCTATAATTGATCTACACTATCATTTGTCTCCAGACACTGGAGACTTTTGGTGGAAGGTAAAGGATTGAGGGGCATTATTTTGCAAAAACAACCAACTTCATTACACATTTAAATAGATATCACAACAAAAAATGGAGCAGCATGAAAAAAACAGCAGCCAGATTGAGATAACAATAAAATCAGCACTGAACCAACAGAAAACTTTGGGAAATGAATCTCCACAGTCCAGAAAACTAACCAAGTGCATCACAGATTTCAACATCGGAGACACACAACCACTTAGTTGAAGCTGTCAGAGTTCAAGCCAGAATATATCCTGTCCTGCCGCTTACATGTAACTAATGTTGTCTTGAAAAATACAGTATGTGTGAAGAGGCAAAGGGTATTGTGCATGTGCAGCGTCAGAAGGTGGTGGGTATTGCCTTCACTACAAACGCATGGGTTCTTGTCCTACTGTTGATTATTAAACAATGAAGGCACATACTATCAGATTCTGAGATTAACTGTTTCATGTAGCAGTCTGGGTCCCTGAGATATATACTGTAGTCAGTGAGGGCAAAACATGCAGTATGGTATGTTCTAATGGTATGTTCTACATTGTTCTATACATCCTATAATTTATGTCACACGTAATTTACCAATGCCTTGCAACTGATACACTCAACACATTGGCTTCATAGCACACACCAACAAACACTTTGTTATTGCAGGGTAGCATTGATTTTTATTCAACTTCATGATGATTTCTCACTATTACTATAATTATGATCCTTGTTGTTTATTGATATATTATAAATTAATCAACAGATGTTATTGTGGGCAGCGGTTATTGTATTCCTTCAAAAATTCCTGATAAACATTGATAGTTATTGGGAAAACTTCCAGATCAATGCATGAGAAATGTCAAGTCTACGTAATACTGATGATTTTGTTGTGTGAAATTGCACTGGATGCCTTCGAAGGATTACATACAGTAGCACCTAGGGAGCAGACAGTGAAGGACTGCCTGGTACCATTTTCAACATGCAGCATGCATTATTTTCCATGACACTAGAGGCTAGCTATGAAGGCTTTCCTTGGGGTGAGGATACACCATGGAGAATGAACAAAATATATCATATTTCGTGACCAATAGAGGGCAGAGGGACTGGGAAAGAAGGAAACAAGAAGCTCCTTTAACCCTTGAAGACAAGGCTTCTTTACGGCAGGAATGCTTGGGGTGGATTAAGGGGAATTCAGGCATAGTGTCTTTATTGCAGAATTAAGGCCAGCCCTGATGGCAGACAATATTCTGAGGCTTGAAAGTATGCTCTGTAATGGACTGCCTGCCTGTTCTGTTGGGTCCCGCCATGTACTTAGTACAACTACAGCACGCTTGGCCCCCCTTAAACTTGTCTTGGAATAATTGGCTTTGAAAAATTAGTGAATAAATAAATGGGAGTTAAATATTGCAAATAAAAATTTTGCAATATATATGTTACCATTTCAATATAGTATTTAATATTTAGTGTTTGAATTACAATGATTGTTGTCATGATAGATATAGAGTAGATTCTGACTTGTTTGTAATGATTCCTTTTGTATTATTTAAAAAAAATCATAAATGTCTAAAATCTTTAACAAAACTAGCCTTAGGTGTTACTTTTAAAGTTCTAGAGTTATAGTATCTCAGTTTACCTAACATAGAATATTTCTTCTTTCAGGGTATTTCCAAGAAGACCCATAGAGCTGAGTCCTACTAAATTTACATAAATTATACTTTTAAATTATATTAACCTTGCAAGTATTTTAACTTCTTCTATGGTGAACTTGCTATTGTGTACATTTCCAGGAAGGTACAGTAACCTTGTGAATGGCCACAAACACTTTTCTATAATTAATAGGCTTTTACTTATTGAACACTTGGAAAAATGAATGCCAAAGAACAGACCACTGAAATGATGCAGGGTTAGATCAGTCATACAAGGGCAAAAAGCAGAAGCAAATTTCCAATGATGAATAATACATTAACAAAACAAAAAAAAACTATGAAGGCAGATTATAGGATTTATTGAAAACACAGAAAAGTAAAGTCTAGGAGATGTGGTGTTGGTGTGTGATAAAGATAATATACACAGGCAGATACTGTACTACGTAGTATTGATTATTTACTGTATATGAAACTAATCAACACATGAAACACAATACTGGATGTTTGACAAATACATAAAGAAAACTCAGTCTCTGCCTTAAATGTTACAGACATTACAGTCAAGGGTCAACACATTACAACGATCATTTTATTCAATATACAAATGTTTTCTTTTATTACAGTATGATCCTCATCACTTTATCTGCAGTTTATCTATTTCAGCCTTCAGTACTCTTGAAGAGTTGGAACTATTAAAAAAATGTGAATAAAAACTAGAAAGCTCTTTCATTTTTGAACTGTACTATGTCAGCATTTCCCATTTTCTTTTATTGCCTACCACACTTTGTACATTTTACACAAGACAATTCCTACATGTTGACTATGTTTCGACACTTTTTCGTAAATATTAGTTTTAGCTGAACAGTCCTGTCAGAGGATTAAAATATTTAATGACAAAAAATGTAACAAATACTTTGTTTTTCTTCTCATTATGACGAATGATTTCTTCAGAAAGGCAAGCCAATGTAGAATGAACATGTATATACCAGTCAAGATCTGAAGATATTTGAGAGTTATATTGTCATTGTTATGTCTTTGTTTTCTCATTTATTTTGCCGTTTATGTGTTTCCAATTTGGAATCTCATAGAGGAGGCTGATGTTTAAAAAACAAAAACAAAGTGTGATCAGAGGCAAGGAGGCAGCTGAAAGCAGAGAGAAATGTTGGGGTACCACCCTTTGCCAACAAAGCTCTGGCAACCGACCTCCACAGGGTAAACTCTGGCTTTCCAGTCAGCCTCTTGGCACTCCGCTGCCAGCTCAGTATAGCTGAAGTGCTTCCTTTCATTGGCTGCTATCATACCCTCCTCCCAAGGGATGGTTAGTTCGATGAGCAGGACCCTCTTATCCGCCGCAGACAATGACAATGTCTGGTCGGAGAGTAGTTATTGCAACGTCTCTTGGGAAGACGAACTGTTTCCCGAGGTCTGCCAACATCTGCCACTCTTTGCTAGCTACGTAATATCTAGTCCCTAAGACAATGCAATGTCAGCCAAATTTCTTACATACTACATTTCTTGCAGGAAGTGTCTGGCTATCTACATAGGGGAAACAGGGAGACAGCTTGAAAATTATTTCTGAAAGCATATTTGAGTCATTAAGATCAAAGACCCTACAGAGGCTACTGTAGAACATTTCATATCTATTGATCATTGCCATGCTGATGTTTCTGTTTGTTCTCTTTAAAAAGGTTTTCCAAAGTCACATTTTAAAAAAAAATAGAAGCAGCTAAGTTTCTTCTCAGTCTTGGTTCACATATTTTTTTCCAGGATTAAATTACCAACCTCTTTTTAATCTCTTCTTTTATCTTTTGTAAGGCCTGTTTTTCACACTGACTTCATTCACTTCCTTTCATTTCTCTCAGCTTTATTCCCTCCTTCCTCTACTATATATTTCACTGTTTTTTTCCTGTTTTGTCACATACACAGTCAAAATATAGTGCCTCTAACCTTCTCTTTCTTATTTTAGAATGTAATAACCTTCACTTTTTTCTTTTTCAGACACATTCTCACACAGTCCTAGACTAACTCCATAGGTTTATAGGTATGTTTTGTAATAGAAAAAAGAAAAAAATATTCACCCTCTCCTTCACCAGAGAATGGTTGATGGCTTTCCTAGCTATATTTTCCCTGATTGAGTTTCTACAAATGCCAAAGCATATCAGAGGAATATTGACTGGTTATGAGTTCCTTGAGGAATGTATTCAATATAGACTAAACTGTCAACATCTTTAAAAACTTTTTACATGATCTTGTACCCTCAATGTATTTGGTGTAGGAGAATCTCCAAGCTTCCATTGTTTTGATCGCTGTTGACACTCTTGGTTATAGTGATGTACTGTATATACATATTCATTGTCTCTTCTCATCACATATTCATGCCACTTCAACCTACTCTCCTGTGCTTTTTTAGATATCTCTCCCGCTTTTCATTTCTTATTCTATCCATTTTTGTAATTCCATATATTCATCTCAACATTCTCATTTCTGCCACATTTAACATCTCCTGTGCTCCATTTACTGCCCATGTCTGAGTTCCATACATCATTGCTGGTCTTGTCACTGTCTTAAAAAACCTTACCTTTAATGTTGGCCTTAATCCCTTAATCACACAATACTCCTGATACCTTCTTCTAATTGTTCCATCCACACAGCACTCTGTGGGTTATTTCTGCATCTAGTTTTCCATCTTGGGCTTCCACTGGTCCTAGGTATTTAAACGTATCCACTCTTTTCAATAGCTCTCTCTACAGGCTAACGTCTGAATCCTGATCATCATTAAACCTCATGTATTCTGTCTTCTTCAAATTTATCTTCAACCCTCTATCATCAGCGTTGTCATCATCAAGAAGCATGCACCAGCGGGGATTGGTCTTTTATCCCATGTCTCAACACATCCATAACCAGATCAAAGAGCTAAGAACCTAAAGGAGATCCCTAGAGCAGACCTACACTAACTGGCATCTTGTCTGTTGCCTCATGCATATCTTGGACAATCCTCGCATACTTCTCTGGAACCCCTTTCTCACTTATGCACCTCCAGACCTCTTGACCTGGCAATCTATCATGAGCCTTCTCCAAATTATTAAACACCATATGCAATCCTTTCTGTTTTTCTCAATGCTTCTCTATAATCTGTCTCAATGTAAAGACTACATCAGTTGTTCCTCTCCCTGGCATAAAACCAAACTACCCCTCCTCTATGGTGGTCTCTTCCCTAAGTCTCCTTCATAACCCTTTCCCAAAATTTCAATGTGTGTGACATCAGCTTTACCCCTTTACAGTTTCTGCCATCCTGAATATCACCCTTGTCCTTATAAATGGGTACAATCACACTGTTCTTCCACTCCTCTGGTATTTTGTCCTATTCATAGATCTTCTGCATTACATCCCACAACACATCTACCCCCCCTTCTCCTAAACTCTTTCACACCTCTGCTGAAATTGTATCCAGTCCTCAGCCTTCAACACAATTGTGCCTCACAGACTTTTCACTAACCTGAAAGACCTGGGCCTGAGCATATGCCTCTGTGAATGGGTACTAGACGTTCTGACAGGCAGACCACAGGAGGTCAGAGTGGGAAAACACATCTCTGACATCTTCATCCTTAACATTGGAACCCCTCAAGAATGTGTTTTAAGCCCCCTGCTGTACTCTATGTGTACCCATGACTATGCAGCCACATTCAGCTCCAATTCGTTAACAAAGTTTGCTGATGACACTGTGGTGCTGGGTCTCATCTCAAATAATGATGATGCAGTGTAATGAAGGAAGTAGAGAACCTAGCTTCATGGTGTCAAGCAAATAGCCTACATCATAAGTGTTAGTAAAATCAAGGACCTGGTTTTGCACTTCAGCAGGAAGCAGCAGCAGTCCTTCAGCCCGCTAACCATCAATGAGGTCCCAGTAGAGAGGATAAACACCTTCAAATAACCTGGAGTTGATATCTCAGAGGACTTGATCTGGACTTTACACACACAAGCACTGGTCACAAAGGGAAGACTGCAGTTGTATCATTTGAAGCAGCTGAGGAAATTTAGGGTATCAAAGTGATACTTAATATTTTCAATACAAGGGGTATAGAAAGCATACTAACCCAGAGCATCACATCCTGGTATGGCAGGTACTCAGCAGAGAGTGATTAATACAGCAAAGTGTCTCACCAGTTGTGCTCTGCACCCCCTACAGGACATTTACAATAGGAGATGTAGAATCCAGAGCAATCGAAATTATTAAAGATCCTTCACACTCCATGAACTGCCTGTTCAGCCTACTGATATCAGGCAGATGTTTCCGTAGTCTTATGGCCAAAACTGAGAGTTTTAAAAGGTGCTTCTACCCTTGGGACTTTGTAATCAGGACATATCACTGCTGCTAAACCCTTATTTACCCCTATCATATTCTCTATTTATGTATCTGTGTCTACATTATCTATTACTTAAATTATTTCTCTAATGTACAGACTGTTGAGCTAAAAAATGACTTTTGAATCTCAAATCTTGAATCCTGTTGCCTTTCTATTATTCATTCTTTTCAGTGCTTCCTTTACTTCCTCACCCCTTATTCTTGGTACTATCCCTTCATTTGGTACTCCATCCCCAAATGCTACCCTTGGATTTTCTTCATTCAACAGCTTTCAAGAGTACCTCTTCCCTCTATTTTGATGTTATCATGCTCATTTAATACCACACCTTGCTTATGTTTCGTCTGATTTATCTGAGTAAAATCCTTTCCAGCCATTTGTTCATTGCCTCCTTCATAGCCATTATGACATCCAGTACCTCTCTGTTCCACTACCATGTCTCTGTGTCCCCAGGTGGGCTCCCTTCTGTCCTCCTATTTCAACACCTCTTCACCTACTCTTAATACAACTTTGCTATGCTTCTTCCACCATTCCTCCACACTCTCAAATGACTGCACCTCTTTTACTCTCCACCACTTTATTCTTACTGCTTGTGACAAGAGGTCCATGGTGCAGTGCATTTTTTAAATAAATAGTCATGTCCCTTGAAGTGTAGACTCTGATCAAGTGTGGGTGTGTGCAAAGGGCAGGAACAGGATAGAGCCGGTGCGAGACAGAGGGATAACAGGAGGGCTTGATACTAAGCCCTGGGGAAGAATTATGTGATTGACATTCAAGAGGGGGCTGAGGGTGACTCCTGCTGAGCATCTTAGGAGCAGAATCACGTAACTTCTCCAGGAGGACTCCCCTGCAAGACTGGGGAATGGCAGCAGGAGTCAGAGGGAGTAAAGCTTGGTGCAGCACCTTGTACATGCCAACAGACTGGTAACAGGGACCGAGCAGAATCAAAGGGTTATCTGCTCTAGCTGGTTGACATCTCCTCGTGCTGCAGAATCTGAAAAGAATAAGTCAGGGAGCTGTCGGATTTTGGAAGGCAGCACTGAGACTCGCATTTTTTTAAGAAAATGTTCGCCCTTGTGTTTTAACCTCATTTTATGGAAATATTTATAAGGATATTTCATCTCCTCATTTTGCACTTGTTTTATGGATTATATATTTATTGGGACATTTAGATGCACTGTACTAATTGCACTAATTCCACTGATATTTTTTGCACCAACCCCTTGCTGAATGTGTGTGTCCTTATTTGCCTGGCTCATCTCGGTACATGACTATACACAGTTACAGGTGGAAGAGGCTCCCGGATGTTCCAAGGGAGAGAGGAGCTAACCCAGACCGTCAACGTGCTGCTTGCTCTATTTTTGTTCTCCTGCTGATTCTCATCTACCAGTCTATCACCTTCAATTTATGCTATATTCATGTTTATTCTACAGTTATCTTCTAGGATCATTGAATGTGGTAATGCTTCAATTAATGAGCCATCCAATGGGCAAAGACCTCTTACGTACTTAATTGGTCATAAAGAATAGGGTGAAAATGCATTTACTCACACTCAAAACTTGCAAACTGTAGATTCAAAGAGATGTCACACCCACCATATTAACCAGACCTGACCCATGTAACTACCACCTGACATCAAGTCAGTTACAGAAGACTTGATGCACAAACAAGACAAAATATTTGATTGCGGTGATAAAGAGAAATTTTCTGAATATATAGAGTGTATTAGCGTTCACGTGGGTTTGGGTGAAAAACAAGTAAAACCTGTTTGATCTTACTGGTATTTCCCTTAATAGGTAAACTTCAAAACTTTCTGATCACCCCCATACAATGTTCTCACATTTCCACAAGCAAACTAAAGGCACTGTGACAACATTATAAGTTTTTTGGATTGCTGTTTCCATCTCATTTTGCACTATATAGAAAAGAAAAAAGTCTAGCAAATCTACAAATATCTAAAAATTGTATATTTTCTAATATGCAGTGTAATGTTTTCTTATCACGACGCTGAAGAATGGCCATATGTTGCATGTTGAACAGACACTTCTACCACCACCACTAATACAACTACCACATTTCCATGATAGGCTTTTTACATTCAGGGCATTTTTGATGTCAACTTATTCATCTCCAGAAAGGTCAGTGCAGTGCCAGTTTAAACAAATTTAAAATGCACAACACATATTTGAATATTTTAACCACTACACGTCCTTCAGCAAACTAAGATATAAAGCCATTAAATATTGTTTTCTTTTAAATCCAGTCATGTTGAAAGTTCTTCTTGTATACTCTTTTAATCACAGTAACTCCCCTTCTCTGAGTTAGTGGAGGTGGCACAATTGTTAAGAGAATGTTATTTACGTACAAGGAATACTCTCCCCGACAATTTTTTTTTTTAATTTGCTTGCACTATTTTGTATGTAGTGCTGCTCAAAATTAAATTTTATTCTGATGTTTTCATATGGAGAATGGAGATCACAAAATGTGCGATACAGCAGGCTAAAGCAGGGGCTGGTGGGATGGGGATAATATTAAATAATAGCAAATAATATTAAAAATCCATGAAAAAATATCATAATCCTCATGTCAGTTATCCAGTGATATGCTCACATAAAAAAATACTTCCACAAAGTCAGAGTAGTGTACAAACAGAAAGCACCTCTATTTATTGATTTTCAATAAATAAAGAATATAAACAAGTCTTCTTCACTAGTGTCTTCACCTAAACATGGTCTCAATAGGTAACCAAAATCATTTGTTCTTTCGTGTATCCAGGCCAGGGAAGGTGGAAAAAATGGATTCATTCTTTTTCAAACATGCTTAGCCTACATCATTATCACAGATGACTAAACGGAACCTGTTAGTTACATGTGCAAGTGTTTACATTTACATCAAGACACCACAGAAAAAATAAATTATCAGTCATCCTTATATTCAGGCTTTGTAATGCGGGAATAACCTGATGACTCGAGGGTAACTACTGTATGAACATATACAGCATACCATACACAGACTGCACTAAATGCATTCAATGCATCCTGCTATAATGGAATAGCAGTACCATGGTGCTACTATGACACCATATATCTAAAGTTTGTTACATTATTTTTGACATTTGGTAACTTAATTTTTTTTTTGCTATAGGTGATTGAATTTGTATGTATAAATGACTCCTGCAATAGTCTCTGGCCCAATCCATGATTGGTTCCTGCCTTTTGCCTGATACTGCCTGACTAAAATTCTTTTCTCAGTGATCTAGAATATGATCAAGCACGGTTAAACATTTGTGCATGTACAGATATTTGATTCAGTTTTTTTACAGTTAGCAAATTTGGCAACATTACCACAAAAATACAATACCAAAAAGTTCAAGCTTCAGGCTAAATAAGTGATTTTCTACACTGTGGTGTGCTGGGCTGGTGACATCACTTCAAGAAAGGCCCACCAAATTAGCCAGCTAATTAGAAGGGCAAGCTCAGTTATGGGATACACTCCAGATCACGGAGGTAGTAGCAAAGGATACGATTAAAAGAAAACTGAGTGTCATTATGAACAATGCTGCGCATCTTCTCTCTGACACACTAGCACTGAAGATTTTCAGCTCATGAATTATTTAGCAAAAGTGTGTCAAAAAACGCTACAGGGGCTCCTTTACACCAAAAGCAATATGTCTGCATAATGCCTCACTGTGACTGTGGCAGCCAAGTCAGAAGTTTTTCTTTCTTTTTAATTTTCTTCATTTTCAGTCATTCTGGTGTGTGTTCTGACAATACTGTGTAAGACGCTAGGGGTCACTGTTGCCCCTTTAAACCCAACAGACAGACGCACAGGACACAGGTTAAAAGCACAAAGAAGTATTTTTAATTCTTCTCTTCTCCAATAGTGCTCCCCAAGCACCACAGCCACAGTATACAGGCAAGTAAATAAGTGCAATTCTTAATAATAATAATAATTCTGTCCGCCACACCTCCCAGCAAGCTCTGTCCTACAGCTCCTGACTCCGGCTTGCCTGCTGGGTCTTCAGCAGTCCTTTAAATAGTCCTTGACCCGGAAGTGCTTCTGCTGTTCCGTCCACGTGATTCATCAGGGTCAGACAGAGAATTAAAGTTCTTTAATCAGGGCTTCCATCCTGGTTGCTTCCTAGTACTTCCGGGCAATAAGAGAAGCACGACTCCCCCGGTCCTTCCATGGCACCCCTGGTGGCACCCAACAGGGCTGAGATAGCGAACTCTAAGTCCCAGGATGCCCTGTGGGAATCCTGGGCACTGCTATACTCCAGGGGAGCTGCCATCTAGCGTCTTGAGGGAGACAGTGTCCTGCAAAAACTGCCTTCCCCCGTCCTTTCATCTGGTTGAGCTGCCAGCCATCTCTTACAACTCTATCTATCTATCTATCTATCTATCTATCTATCTATCTATCTATCTATCTATCTATCTATCTATCTATCTATCTATCTATCTATCTATCTACCACTCTGTTTAAACCAATAAATAAAATGAAAGCTAGATAGTAGTGAAGTTACAATACAAGGCAAAATAAGACAATCTGGGTGGAACTTGCAATAAAATGACCAGCTGTTCAGATCTGAAAACAATATATAGAAAAAAATACAATTAGGAAGCAGCATAAACTGAAGTCACAGTACACAGAGCTGAATTCAGGAATGCAAGAGAAACAAGATGGGCCTTCACCTTCAAATTGAATGGAGACTCACGTAGAGACCTAAGAGGATTGCTTAGGGGAGTAGGAACCACAGGACCGAATGAAAGAATGGTGTCACAGAATGTCATCAATCTAATTGATTTATAGAGAATAATTAGTGAAGACTGCAGCTCTGGAGATTTGGAGTTTGCCGCTTAGTAAAGGCTCCCACATGCTTCAGAGGATATGCAGATGGTTGTTTTGCATACTACATTTTTGACTCTGCAGTTGACACACAGTTTGCATATGTCCATTTCTTTTAGGGCTGATTTGTGACATCATAATTATCATATATTTTTTATATATCAGGTGTTACAAAACTCACCATAGTAGTATAAATGTTATTCTATCTCCCCAAGGTCACTTTCACTTAATGAAAGATACAAACGAGTACAGGATAAATAAAATGCACTGTAAGTATATTAGATAAAGGCAAGGAAAAAGCACTGCTTGCATAAATACTCTTATCCTAGATGTTATAATAATATTCCTCTAAAGAACTTTTGAATATGTATATGCACTTACTTATACAAATGTGTTAAAACACAAATATATTTATATAAGCAGGAACACACCTAATTAAGAAGACACTAAATCAGACCACTACTCATACAGCCCCCAAGCACAAAGTTAAATTATAATACAACAATGATAAAGTCCACTATAAGTGAAAAGAAAAAAGTGATTGAAACTGCCCGCCTGTTAAACTAGGACATCCTGACTTCATTTGTACCAGCATGCTTCAGATTAACCTCTTTAGCATTGCATTTTTTTTCAAAAAATCATGTAAAAAGCATTGCATTTCCGGGCTTGAAAAATGACATATTTATTAAGTCTCATCTTTCTATTGTAAAACGTGCAAAACACAAAGTACAAAGGCAGAAGTGTAGAAAGTGTAATAATGATACAAATAATAATAATAATAATGATGAATAATAACAATAATATAAACAGCATATTATGCTGTCACTGCACATGTGCAAGTGACACAAGTGTCACTTTTGGATTCACCACAATCACTTTTGGTTTCACTGACCGTTTCAATTTCACTGCCTGAAGACAGATTCAATTCATCATTGCTGATGAGAGGCATTTCTTACGAGACGCCATTATGAGGCTAGGAGAGGACGTGTCTACACTGTTGCCCGGGTAATGCTCGGGCCTGACGCTTACACAAGACATACCTAACCCTAACCAGGAGTAACACTCGGCACTAATGCTGTTGGCACTTTTACAGCCCAAGTAGTTCTTGGGTCTTATGCGAGATGGGTCTATACCACTGCCTGAGTGACACTCGGGACTAACTCTATTAGCACTGTTTTTACAGCCTGAGTGATGCTCAGGTCTAAAACTAAGGTGGTTAAAAATTGAGATCATACTGTATATAATATTTAAGTTTGTGCTTTGTTCTGTGATAACGGTGTACATATGCGAAGTGTAAGAGTTAAACTTGAACCCTGGTCCAGTGTGCACCTGGCATGTGTCTGAGTCTCATATCCTTCTGAACTTATGCTTAAAAGCTGACACTGTTAATTTATTATTCACTATGATAAATGTATTTCTTGTTATTTTATATAAACCCTTAAGAGAAAATGTTATATTTATGGCATAACCATTCTTCTATAGTACTAAGTTTCCTGTTTTTTGAACACAGCAGGGTTATAATAAATTTAAGCCATTGTTTTTTTCTTTAAACCATGAGAAACAGGGTACATGTGAAGAAATTCACAAATCTCCTTTTTGTTAAGAATAAAAGTAGTACATTTAAAAAGTCACATACATCCTAAACAAACAGGACTATCAATCAAATTGTGGTCATCTAAGCTATCAACATCTGCCATGTCCCATTAGCAACTAGGTATAACCAATCATGTTAAAAGTTTTCTTATTATGTAATGAATTCCTTTTAAAAAATAGTGACTTAATCAATGAATTGTATAAATATAACACAAAGGACACTTTTTTTCTTTGTAGCATGTGGCTAGCATGTGGCTAACATGTATTGCACTTGTTACCTCTTCGGAGATTTAGATAAAGAATAACGATTGATATTTTTTCCTGCCTGTGTTTTATTGCTTAAATCGGGGCATTCCGGGGGTTTGGGGTGTCTGTTTCAAATTCTTTTCTTCCACAGAAGTCTTATTTTCTTATACGTAATCTAGGACTTTTAATATGTTTATCTAGTTTGAGACTATAAATAATACTTTTTTCAGCGGTGTGTTTTTGGAGTATACCATTTATCAAAGCTGACTGTTAAAAATTAAAATTAATTGAAAAGTGTTATGTAAATGAGCCTAACTGATTAAAGGAAGCTTTCTGTTAGATTTCCTTAGTCTGCCATGATGCTTTGAAGAAGGCACATGGGGGCTCCATCTATACGAGCAAATGAAGAATGGCCATGTTGGGATTTCATATAAAACAATGGCTCAAGACACTGTTTTATTTAGTATTTTACACAACATTCAAAAATGATATGTAAACATCAAGATTTGAGAAATGCTAGATAATACACTTTTTTTAACTGTTTTGAGCAAGAGAACAAAAAGACAATGTTATATCGAAGGCAGCAAAACCAGACTGACTTCACTCTCCTGTAAACTGTGGATATGATGTGGCACACTGTAGCTGTTCGGGTGATCACCTTACTAGCCACGTTTTTCATTTGTGAACAGTTGATATTGTTGGGTTTAATCTTTATTGTTGATAGCTCTTATCCTTGCTTTTGTCTTACTACTTTCTGATTGTCACAAAGTCATAGTTGAGCATGATGAAAACAAGTAATGAAATCTTTCCTATTTGCCAGTTAGTTGATTTTCTTTTAATTTAAGTTGACAACATTTGTTGAAAGAAACATAAAATTCCACCTCCAACTTACCACTCTACCACAATTGGGATCTCCACATGTGTGGTATCCCACCTTCAAGTAAAGGCTGTGAACAATACCACGTTGGAACCAGACATGACAGATGCAATTATTATGTGTCATGGCTACAATTTGCTAATTTAGCTTATCTCAGGTGTCAAGACAGGGCTTTTAATTCTGTGTTTTACAAATCTGAAAGCAAGTTAAAATCACCTTTGCATTTGTTCCCATTTTCTGTGGCATTTGGATTCCACATTTGATCATCTTTATATACTTTAGAAGATGTCTATAGCATCACAGTTCTTTGTGCAGCCATACATTTCATTGTGTGTTTCATTTGCAGACCCATCACAATCATTACAGATATACATTTGTATGTGTGTGCATGAGCCTGTAAGATGAGCGTAATCATCCAGATTGACTTTAAATTATGTCATTTTATCTGTGCACATAATTACTGATCCAAAAAGATGATTAAGTATTACATGGGAATCTTACTCTAGAACTACTGACTATACATATTGAGTGAAGAAGTGGAAGAAAACTATACCCAGAAATATAAAACTAGATGTCAGCCTCAGAGCTACGAATTATCTGTCTAAAATGCTATCGGTTTAGGATATGCAAATATTAAGTAGACCTATCACATCACACAAAAATATGGAATTTACAAACAAAAGCTACAATACATTTGTACCTCTGACCACCATCACACTGAAGAGATACTTTTCCCAAGACATGCAATTAGACACTGTGTATGCAATGCTAAGTTGGCCGTTTCATTGCGCAAATAAAGATAATTCTATGCTGTGAATCAATTCACCACCCTGCTGCCAACCAGTGCTACAGATCTAGTTAGCTGAAAATGCTAAAGATAGAAACACACCATTTTGAGGGTAAAGTAATCCAGCAATGTGAACACTGTTGGTATCATGGTATCGGAAATCTCCATCACTTTCTGCTATCCACTGTCATGCTCTTTTGAGTCACTGAGACCAGAACTAATGGTGAGGTGATGCTCCTAGTTACCCATTTGCCCCAAACATATCTGCCTTTTTTCTCATATCCTTCCATAGCCTATGAGAATGTATCCTTCCTTTCTGTGCTGGGCAGACAGCTGACATTTAGGCATCTGGCCATGCCTAGCCTCTAACAAGCTGCCTCGCCTCCCAGTCTGTAAAAAACTCTCTGCTTGTTGCTTCTGTACTTTCTCGAAAAACCCAGTAACAGATGGTGAGTGATTTATAACACCATAAAATAATTTTAAACTTCATTTTCAACAGCTTCTAAAATGTTTTTAGGCTTTCAAAAGGTCCAAAGTTTTGATTAGGGGTCCCTCTTGGACACTCCATATTTCACACCTTGCCTGCAGGTTGTACGCAGCACTGAATTTCAATTAATATTCAGTGTGACACTATAGTCTGTGTATTCAGTAAACTCTACCTTTATATGTTTATGGATTATTATTATTATTATTATGTGTGGCGGATGGTCGGCAGCTCAGCCCAGTCGGGACGCCCCTGTGATGGAAGGATGGGGGAAAGCAGCTTTTCCAGGACACTGCCTCCCCCAAAACGCTAGATGGCAGCTTCCCTAGGATGTTTTGGTGCCCCAGATTTCCACAGGGCATCCTGGGACTTGGTGTTCAGTTGCACAGCCCTGTTGGGTGCCATGGGTGCCGCCAGGGGGAGCTGTATAAGAACAGAAGGACTCATGCCGTATTTTTAGTCCAGAAAGTACTTGTGGGGTGAAGAAAAATCCAATTCTCCATCTGACCCGGAAGTGCTAACAAGTCATGTGAGTGGAAGAACAGAAGCACTTCCGGGTCAAGGGCTATATAAAGGACTGTTGGAGACCCAGGAAGCGAGCCAGAGTTGGGAGGTAGAGGACAGAGCTTGCTGGGAGGAGTGAAGGAGAAATTATTGTGATTATTATTATTATTAATATTATTGTTATTGAATTGCCTTTGTATGGTGGCAGAGGTGCTTGGAGGCACTGAAAACAAGAAGAAAATAATTCAATACCTTCTTGGTGATTTTAACCTGTGTTCAGTGTGTCTGTCTGTTGGATTGAAAGGGGCAACATCGAACCGTAGCATCTTACATATGTTACACTGCTTGCTTGTCTCTTTATAATTACACTGTATCAATCTGTGAGAAGGCATTCCTTGAGATCTACCAGGGGAAACACTGTTAAGGTACTTTAAGCACAGTTCTGATGAAGCTCCTACTTAAACAATAGTTGGTTTGTCGTACCAAAACAGTATTATCTTAAAGTTAAAAAAATTGTTAAAACACACTTGCATTTGATCCCTCATAACTGTTGAACCCCAGACACAATGGAACACCACAGCTGCTGACATGCTTAATCCTGGGACTTTGGAATTGTATCCCTGTATGTATTTAACAGGGGGCCCATGCTCCCAGAAAATGTGTTCTTTCAGAATTGCAGCTCATACTTGAATCTGTACACATTCCTTCCCTGTAACCATGGTGAAGATATTAAGACATGAGACAATAATGCTAATAAAGAACATATTTCAATTGTTTTTAAATGTAGATTTTATAAATTGAGTGAAAGTGGGTTCATCAGTGGGGTATTGGACAACTGTATGTATCTTCAGAGGAGTTTGGAGGCATTTCTCATAGACAAATACTTCTTTCATCTGTGCAAGGTGGCTTCTAGGTCAGTGACGCTGCTGACAGGCTTTAAATATATTTATGACCCCACTTGGTCCTCAAAGTAGTCATATACACTTTCACTGACCAATTCTGACCAATGGAGCAGACCCTATTCTAGCAATTTAGCATATTCATTGTGCTATTTGAAGGTTCTACTGCTCTATATGGATTAGGCTCCTTTACCTCAGTATAGCACAGACTTTCATTATCTGCGAACCGTACACCTCCTCTAGTTATTAAAAGCGGTAAATTTCACATTCCATATATTGCCAGGAAAAATCTTCAACTTTTAGCAAGTCTTATGCAGTATACTACAGACATATATCTATGTATACACACGACACATATTGTAAGTTTATCAGGTTGACAAATCACTGTATCTAAGTTTATTCTTCAACTCTAACTTTCCATGCTCCAAACATCTGTAGGGTCTTAGAGCATCTGGAGAAGACAACAACCTGAGCACAGTGAGCACCCCAGGTAACTACTGTGTTCAACTCTCTTGACCTTTATTGGGATGGGGCGGAGGTCTTTTGGCAGGGCCTGAGTGTAGATTTGTATACTGAAAAATTCTTTAACACAAGCTAAGTATGTAATGCTAGGATTTATGTTGTTTTTGCGATTTTGGTTGCTGTTAGTTTTCCCCATTGCATTCCTAGTATTGAACCATCTACATCCGTACAGCTCATGTACCTAGATGCATTCTGTCTGTATTGTAAACTATACAGGATTATGAATATGTATTGAAAGTGCTGAGTTTACAGAAAACAGAAAAATTCCAAAAACAAAGGAATATTGGAAATGTATTTGTTAAAATATAGAAGCGAATGAGCTGGAAAAGGTAATAATAAAACTCTTAAACAAAAACAAGAAGGGGAGTCTGGAGTGGATCCCAAGAGAATGTAACTGACCGATAAGTAGGACTTAGAAAAATGAGCTGATGAAATAAAAAAAAAAACACAGACTGAAGCCAAATTGATTCTCATTAACCCTCATTTAGCAATTAATTTATTTACCCTATGCATCCTGAAGGACCTTTGCTTCAGTTTGACCTCTGTACAGGTAATGGTTGTGGCCAGCTTCTCTCAAAGGCATACAGTTCTCCATACTTGGTTATGTACTCTATATATAGAATACATGCACAGACAAGAATGTTGTAGGCACAAAGAATTACTCTGCAACAACCACACAACTCGTCTGTAAAAGATAAATCATACTGCTCGAGGCAAGGAGGCAGTGCACATTCCCTTAGGATTTCCTTTTCTGGGCTTTTCTTCTTGCATACTTTACGTTGCAGTAAGCAAGTAACTATTTTAATTAAAATGAGAGGTTTTACACAGAAATAGTTCCACACCTCACATGATGTAGCCGTTGGATAATTTGACATATTTGTAAATATAAACAAAGCACTTTGAGTTTTGCCAAATAGAATGCAGGCAATTATAAAACACCGAGTATGGCTCAGTGGTTCCTAATGTTGCCACATAGCTGCAGGATTTAGTTTTCATCCTACTCACTTTATCCTTGGAGTTCTTATTCCTCCCACACCTATATGGGTTTTCTTTGGGGTACTCTGGTTTTCCACCTGTATCCCAAAGGCAGGAAGTTTAAATTGAAAAGAAATTGGCTCTGCCTCAGCATATATCTGTGAGTAAAGGGTGGGAGTGTGCTGTGCTTTGTAGAGTACTGAAGCCCCATCTTAGGTCTCTATCTATTTTCTACTTGATGCCAACAGGATAACCTTTCACTTTATGGCTTTCTGTTTGCTTATCCGAGAGAGAGTGGCTGTGGCATCCTGCCAAATTAGGCAGAATAGGGCACCATATAATCAAAAAAAGTTTCTCACAGCTTCTCCTAGGGAAATCCATTGTGCTAACTGGCCCACCCATGAGATGCAATCACATCAGTATGTCTTGGATCTGCCTCTGCATCTTTTCCTTTTCTTTTAAGTGGTTTCCAGGGAGTACATGTCCAAATGACCTCAAGTTCTGGGTTAGCTCTGCATTTCTCAAGTATTGTCAAGCAAATCATATTATTACAAAAAGTAAGCCCAGCGAACAGAATCCAAGTTTTGGTCGTGTGTACACTTTATGCTATTTTTCTATCACTGCCTAAAACTTGTGGCCATTGCTGAGGATGGGAATGCAAATATAAAATCAGTAAAACAAAAGCTTAATCTGAGGGCTTTTGTTGTGGAAATTATCTCTGTATTATAAAAACAAATCTTGGAATGTTGGAAGGAGACGAGATGTGATTTTCTCAGAGAGACACTTTCACGTCCCTCGAGACGAGTCTTTGTGCCAAGAGATTTAACCACGCCTGGGGCTGGAAATAAAACAAAGAGTAGATGACAAAGTAGAACGTCGTAAAGAATTCAAAAACGTTGGCACGGTACACATGCAGAGCAGCTTAGGGATAATGGAAGTACGAAAATTCAAAAGTCTCAAAAAAAGGATAGTAAAGATTGCATTAGCGCAAACAAACAAAAATTATTACTCGGTGAAATAATGGAACAGCGAAAAGAGATCGAATATATTGTTTGGATTTAAACTTTAAGTCGGAGATTTGTAGATCATCTAATTCGTGTTGCCATCAGGGGAAAAAAAAGTAGTGTTTTTTCCCAATGAAGAGGCGTATTCGCAAGAATTAAAAGATTTGTTGTTTGGTGAAAGTGAAAATTTCAAGCATGCACACGGTTCAATCATTTCTCATTTGTGTAAATGCTATTGTCAGACACATTTCTTGTAGAGAGAAAGAAACAATATTCACTCACGGGCAGTTATACGTTGCGTTTTCACGATGTAATTTCAAACATGGAATCAAAATTCAGTGCAATATTGATGAAAAGGCAAAACCGAAAAGAGATTGAATATATGGACATAGCTGATATGACAGAAGTGTGCCGTGCAAGATGCAGATCATGCGGCATGGCAGCAGCAGCAAGCCAGCAGCTGATCGAGCAAAGAGGAGGTAAAAAAAAACTGTATTTGTTTCCCATTGTATCACCATTTAAAAGGGGTTTTCGGAGGAGCAACCGCATCTCCTTGGGGTGCCTTCAGCCCCCCTCTTAACAGTGAGTGAGCAAAGCGAGCAGGGCCCCCTACTTTAGTAAAAAAAATGAAATGAAAGGCTTTGCTACCTTTGATATAACGTTGTCTTTCTATTCTCTTGCATACAGCAGTTATAAATAGTGTATTTGCCAGCATGTCTAAAATTAGCCAGTCTACCTGGAAAAATATTTTATTTAAATCTTAATATTTACATATCAATTGTGTTGGTTTGGACATGTGCAGAGGAGAGATGCTGGGTATATTAAGAATACGATGCTAAGGACAGAGCTGCCAGGCAAGAGGAAAAGAGGAAGACCTAAGAGAATATTTATGGATGTGGTGAGAGAAGACATGTAAGTGATGGGTGCAACAGAAAAAGATGAAGAGGACAGGAACATATGGAAAATGATGATCTGCTGTGGCAACCCCTAACGGGAGCAGCCGAAAAAAGAGAAAGAAAAAGAAGTTTACATATCAATTGTGGATGTTGCGGAAAATACAAAATAAAGATGAGTTTTCAGCCATTGTTATATATGAACTCCAAACATGAATGTCCTTTATTTACACCTTCAGATGGAGTCCCACGTGCTTTTGTTATTGTAGTGTGGCAGACTAAAGAAATCTAACAGAAAGCTTCCTTTTAACAACTACTTTCATTTACATAACACCTTTGAATGTATTTCAATTTTCACCAATAAGCTGTAGATAAATGTATACCACAGAAACACACCTCTGTTAAACATACTAGTTAAATATACTAAAAGTTTTAAGTATAAGAAATAAGACTTCTCATAAGTAAACTGATATCAGAGAATAAATGTTAAATGTTAATATGATCTCATTTTCTAATCTAAAACATGCTAGTATAAATTAAATCAGAATTTCCTAGTTTAAAAGGCAGGCAGTGTTGAGCACTTTGCCTTACACTCTCCATCTAATTTATCTCCATAGTCCATAACATTCACACAAATTCATTTGTCAATCTTACAATTGATTCTGACCTCACTCATGAACCAAATGTAACCTTTATTGTGATGTGCACATTGTACATTGAAATTTTTACTTGCATATCCCCCCAGACTTCAATTAAAGGCAGGAATACAACACCAACAAACGACAAAAAGGCAATGAATTAAACAAAAAAAGTAGATTGTGACCAGTGTTTTTTTGTAAACTTCTTTTCTTCCCGCTATGGAAATAACCTTTAACTTTTTTCTGTATGATTGGTTGGTAATTATTTATTTATAATATAGTAAATTATGACACTACACTCCCCCTCATTGCTAGAGCACTAACGAAAAAGGATGTGAGTTAAAGGTGTGCATCACTACTGGAATCTCTTGGGACTGAATGCAAAAGGTGTGAGTACAGGACCTTTCCAGTCTTGGCTTAACTGTTAGTTAGCATTAATAAATGTGGGAGGAGAAGCTGCCTATTATTGTGCAATTAAACTCCAATAAAAATGTTATTTCTTTGAAAAATAAACAAAAATAATATATTATAAAGTTCTGTCATGTTTATTAAAATCCAATTAAATTTTTAAAATCTATAGGATTTTCTGCACACCAAATATTTAGAGCAATTTGAGAAAATGGAGAAAAAATGTTAAAGAACCAAAAAACAGCCAGTACTACACAGTAAAAAAGATGGAGAGGTCAAACACTTAGAGCAGGTTTATTGTGAATTTAGGTTCAGAAGGAAGGAGGCTAAAATGTTTGAGCTGTGTTTAATACTTCCTAGCCAAACTAAATTACCTTTCAGAGAGAAGCAGGATGTTCTCTCTGTTAGCATTAAGCAAGAAAAAATAGCAAATTATGTTGAACTTGTGTGTGTAGACTTTCATTATTATGATCTGAAACTGGTAAAGGGTTTGTTCAGCTTGCTTAATACTTAATTAACATAGCTGCAAAATATGGTATATTTGTTTTCACAGAAACTGTTAGCATCTTAAATTACTTTTATCATTTGTTTCTGAGCAGAGTCAGAATATCTGTTGGAAGGAGATTGAAAAAAACAGCCCTGTACACAGCTGTAATGTGTATGTGATAGGATGGCAGCTGCACTGGCACTCATACTCACTCCGTAACTTTATTCGAAAGTCAGACGATCACGTGATGTCCCCTATGCAGCTGTAGCAGCAACTTCCACCCAGCTTGGTGTTTGGTGTCAATATAGTTTAAATTAAATTAAATTTGCAGATGGTGTAAAAAAATGACAGATGTCACAGTTGGAGTTGCAGTCCACCTAACTAAAGTAGTAGTAGTAGTAGTGGTAGTAGTGGTAGTAGTAATAGTATTAGCAGCAGCATTATTGTCTTGTGAACAGTGATGTTCTTAATTATATGTCTGAATATGACCAATAAAAATGTATTAATGTAAATACCTGCATTCTGTTTAAACCTGCTCCATATAAAACATGAAATATGACAAACGTTCTGGTGTTGGATAAGAATTTTGAGTCTCCAACATTGCCAAAAAAAAACAATCTTATAACTCTGAGTTTGACCTCACAGCATTGATATACTGCCTTTCTTTGGAAAAGAAAAGGCAAGAAAATTTAGATGAGAGTAATATAAGTGCCGCAATGTATATACTGTATATATATATATATATATATATATATATATATATATATATATATATATATATATATATATATGGTTGAAATAGTTTTACTGTCAAATAAATGCAAAGAGTACACGACACGTGTTTCGCCCTCATTCTGGGCTCATCAGGTGTACACACTCCACTGCACTTCCTCTCGGGTTATATATATATATATATATATATATATATATATATATATATATATATATATATATATATATAGTAGAATAAATATAAGTCACACAAAATAAAGAGTTGGGGAATTGCCCCGTATATTGTAGTTTGGAGCAATCACAAAAGACTGATTCAAGTCTGATGTCCTGTAAAACAACAAAAGAACATGAAAACATGAATGGATCAGATTTTGTATTATGGTGGCAGAAGTAGGGTGAGGTCATGAAGGCAGGACAGAAATGGGGTCATCAGGACAGGACAGAAGTGAGGTCATCAAGGTGGGACGAGAGTGAGGTCATCAAGGCGGGTGGAAGTGAGATCATTAGGAAGTGAGGCAATCAGGTTTGGATGATAGTGTGGTCATCTGAAAAGGGAAAATGTACTTAGTCCTCCATGGTTCTGTAGTAAGAAAGAGAGAAGGCATTAGTACACCTTACTAACACTTTTTTCAAGTGTGATTTTTTTTAGAATTTTTTAGAAAGGTTACAAAGATTAATGATAATAAAACTCTCAGGCAAGTTGTGTTGCTCATCTGATTTCTGCTGGTCAAAATAAGCCTATTTCCCGTGCTGACTTCCTTTTACTTTGTCTCACTGGCAGATGCAGAGTTGGTGCTCGGACAAGAGGGATGTCAGTTGTCTTTGTTGGTGTACTTCTGTATCATTCTAAGGTGTCACAACATCTTGTCCCTCTTCCTGGTGCTCACTTAAATTGGCCCCTGTAAGAGACTGACCACATTTACGAGTTTGAGTCCACCCTGCACACACTATTTTGTTTTGATATTTTTCACATCTTGCTCCATTATGTGAACTTTTGCATGGGTGAGCTCAATCTACGTAAAAGGTATGTCTATTAAAGTGACACTAGGGGAGCCTTCTGATGCTAAGGCATCTCGTGCAGTTGACAATAGGACATGATGTACAGTAATACCTAACTTCCTTTGTCAGAAAAGAGGTAAGAAGGGCCAGTAACATTTTCTTCTGCCTGTGTGTCACTCCTTGTCCCACCACACCTAGGACTATTCCAATGCATCAAATCTGTTAAGAAAGGTGAATGTTGGAGGAAGTCAAAAATCCAATACTATTACATTATGTTTGAGTAAATGATAATAATTGTATAAAGAAATACTAATTAATTAAATAAAGAATATGACTTATTTTATAATGTCAGTTATTTTTTACTGCACTGTTTATTGTGAATGAAACTGAAATTCAAGTTTCACTTAGATAGTAGCAACAGCTCAATTTTAACTGACATATCGCAACAACCCTCAGAATTTTAGATGATTCCCAACAAATTTTACCCCCTGGCACCAACTCTGCCCCTTGTCATCCTCAGTTATACTAAAATTATGTACATTCTATAAATGTCAGGCATCTATAAAATCAGTTACAGTATATGCTGAGAGCTTGAAATGGGCAGGTGCTAAATTCCTGTTAATAAGGCACACAAGGTACAGGAAAGAGTTCATAACAAAATTAAAATAATTCACTCATTATTTGCTGCTCTGATTTCAGAGTCTGCAATTTACAATTCACAATAAGATATATAAATGATAACTCAGTCTTTGCTATTCTGATTATGAAGTAAGGGGCACAAATAGTTTGAAACTGCCAATTAGAGCAAAAGGAGTAGGAACTCAGGCACCCTCAGCCACACTGCAAGTGCCTTCAATTATTCCCCATCAAAATATCAAACAAACTAAAAATTGTGGTAGGCAGTGCCATTTTTGACCATATAAGAGTGACGATGTAAAAAGGAGCTGAGAGATCCTTTTAAGTCAGGCTGACAGTGTGTGTGTTTCTGAATGAATTAGAGAGAGAGAGAGAGAGAGAGAGAGATGATCAAACATTTAAACAGCAGAACTTACAAAAAACAGCTCTTTTTCTTCAATCGACTGGGGTAGGCATGTGGCTGATGGTAATCTCATGAAGGATCTTGGCTTGGATCGGCTCATGGAGTTGGGGAAAGTGAGTGCAGATGGTGTCGCATCTGTTCACAAATGAGCAGCATGAGGTGTAGCCGGAAGTGTAAATATACAAGTAGTGGATATGGTAGGAAGAAAATCATTATAAAGGTGTGGAGTAGTGGAAGTAAAATTGGAGGCTGACCAAAGAAGAGATCATGAGCACACTTGTGGAAAACACTATAGGGCCATAGTGTCCTGCTTGGGATAAACTCAAAGGCAGGTGTGGATGTTATCAGACAAGAAGATGAAATATGGTTAAAAAAGTAAATCAACATTCTGAACAAGAGATACGTCATATCTTTTATCTGAAGCCAAAAAGAAACCAAAACAACAGTCAAGTGTCATAGCCCATGATCAGCACACTAAAAGTCAAACCAAGGAACACCGTATAACTCTAGTTTAGGTATTATTTGTAATCTCAGATTGCCTGGAAGTGTATTATGCCAACCTTTATGCCACTGCACTAATGAGTCATAGGCAATGACCTCAGAGAATATGCTTCTTAACAAAGGGTCACTGCATGAAAGGCGCTCTATAAATGTAACTTATTATTATTATTATTATTATTATTATGACAATGAAGCTGTCATGACTTGGAGCTTCCATTAAAACAAAAGGGTGTGAGGCTTCAATAATGATCCCAGGCTTCACTGGCTAGGCCAGGCTTGGCCTCTTTTGCCTGACTGGATAAAAATGGCCATCCTCTGGCTTTGCTGTCCTAAAAGAGTTGGAGCCCCCAGAATAACCATGAAATGTCTTTCAGTTTTACAAAAAGCCCATCCAGATCAGGGTAACCATAAACCATGGCAGGTGACAAGATGGGCTAACAAAAGAATCTTTCTAAAAAGAATTTAAAAAATGTAACAAAAGCTCCCCTCCTCGAATCGCCACCTTATCGTGGTGGAGGGGTTTGCGTCCCAATGATCCTAGGAGCTCTGTTGTCCGGGGCTTTATGCTCCTGGTAGGGCCATCCAAGGCAAACTGGTCCTAGGTGAGGGATGAGACAAAGTGCAGTTCAACATAACCTCCTATGATGAATAAAAAATTTGGACGGCGTTTTCCCTCGCCCGGACGCGGGTCACCAGGGCCCCCCTCTGGACCCAGGCTTGGAGGTGGGGCTCGATGGCGAGCACCTGGTGGCCAGGCTTGCACCCATGAGGCTCGGCCGGGCACAGCCCAAAGAGGCAACGTGGGTCCCCCTTCCCATGGGCTCACCACCTATGGGAGGGGCCAAGGAGGTCGGGTGCAGTGTGAATTGGGTGGTGGCTGAAGGCGGGGACCTTGGCGGTCTGATCCTCGGCTTCAGAAGCTGGCTCTTGGGATGTGGAATGTCACCTCTCTGAAGGGGAAGGAGCCTGAGCTTGTACACAAGGTTGAGGTGTTCCGGCTAGATATAGTCGGGCTCACCTCGACGCACAGCTTGGACTCTGGAACCAATCTCCTTGAGAGGGGCTGGACTCTGTACCACTCTGGAGTTGCCCCTAGTGAGAGGCGCCGAGCGGGTGTGGGCATACTTATTGCCCCCCGACTTGGAGCCTGTACATTGGGGTTTACCCCGGTGGACGAGAGGGTAGCCTCCCTCTGCCTTCGGGTGGGGGGACGGGTCCTAACTGTTGTTTGTGCGTATGCGCCGAACAGCAGTTTGGAGTACCCACCCTTTTTGGAGTCCCTGGAGGGGGTGCTAGAGGGCATACCTTCTGGAGACTCCCTCGTACTGCTGGGAGACTTCAATGCTCATTTGGGCAATGACAGTGAGACCTGAAAGGGCGTGATTGAGAGGAATGGCCCCCCGATCTGAACCCGAGTGGTGTTTTGTTATTGGACTTCTGTGCTCGTCACAGGGAGTGCAACTGGGCTGGAACAGATATGCTAAGAGGTGAGCGGTTTAGATTTATACTCACCTCTTGTACCATGGGCTCCTTTGTCAGCAGGAGAAAGAGTATCTTTTATCACAGCAACACAAATACGAGTTTCCATGTCAGTTTTAGTGTATTTTGGGGTGGATGGTTCCAATATAGCTTCTTCTTCTTCTTTTGGCCGTTCCTGTTAGGGGTTGCCACAGCGGATCATCTTCTTCCATATCTTTCTGTCCTCTACATCTTGTTCTGTATATTGTATTGTATTCTGTATATTATTTTTGTATATTGGATTTTTCCAATATAGCAACAACAAAAAATTGTAAGAGATAATTGAATCGATGGGTAGGCGAAAACAGGAGACATAGTTGAAGATATTTGAGAATTAATGCTTATGTCTTGAACATACTGGTCTGGTAGATAATGGATGTGAGCGTGGCTAATGCAGACTTCAGTCTTAATATGAAAAAAATGTAAATCATTTTCAAAACCAGTAATCTTAAAAAGAAAAATTGCCACTTCCAGCAGTCACTTTTCAGCAATCTTTAAATTTCATAGTAGTGGTAAAGATTGGTGGGAGGTAGATAATTATTCAGCATTAACTGGCTTGTTAAAATAGTTTATCTACTACCTCCTTTAAAGACTTATCTAAAAATTTGAGCTTTGCCTGAACAGAACAACTATGAAAGAAACTTTTTTGTGTTAGATTGAGGAAACATTTTGTCATGAGTAAGTGACTCCATGAAAACAAGAGGGGTGTGAGGCCAGAATAATACTTCCATGCTTCACTATCCAGGCCAGGCCTCTTTTGTCTGCTTGGAAAAAAAAACTAACCCCGTTGGGCTAATCCCGGCTCAGGTTTGAGAACTAAAAGAGTTGGAGCCCCAGAATAACCTGTAAAAGTCTTTCAATATCACAAAAATCTTCCCCCAGAGAAGAGAAACCGTAAACCTAGGTACTTGCAAAAATGAGCTAACAAAAAAATATGTTTTTAAATACCAAACAATGTAACAAAAGCTACACAGAGCAATCAGAAGCATTACAAAAGTTGCAATCCACAGTGAAAAATCCCCAAAAACAGTAATAAGAATCATAAGACAGAACAAAATAATCCAAAATCCAAAAAATCCAACCATAAACAGTATACTCACCATTCACAGTAACAAATGATTCCCTCTGAATTGATAGACACTTGGCCCCACCTCTTTGAGTTCCACCCACAAATTACATGGAACATACTCCAATATACAAACACATATGAAAAATAATAACTCAAACAGTAATAAAACTGAAAATACACATAACTTTATCTCAATAAATGACAGAGGCCACAAATTGGTGGTGCTTAAGATAAACAAAATGTCATCAGAAAAAGACATAAACATAATTAATGACCTTAAAGCTAACTTTCAGCTATAACCATAAGAAGACACAGGAAAAATAAAAGTACTCATAATAATATAAAAGGTCTCCCCAAGGAACCTGGAAACAGTTAGCAGTGCCAAAAATAAAGAAAATTGTATGTATTACAAAAATAAATATTTTTCTAGATAATAAATTGCATTTTTCATTATATGGAAAAGTAGAAAAATCTGAATATGGTGACAAAGCTTGTTTTAAACATTTTACAAATACAATACATTACATTGAGATGAGTTAACCACTTATTTAATTTTTGCACACATGTGCCCCACTTACCCATAAACCAGAAATGGATTTGGCGCCACATCTGTCTGTTGATTCATCATTGGCTACTGATACATGATTAACCCGACACACTCTATTACCTGACTTTGGATATTCTCTGCCAAGACATGAACACAATATTCAGTAGTTACAGCTGACAGGGGTATCTGGATTCAACAACAGTATCCACTGATTTATCACTAACATGTTTTTCTCAAATGCCTTTAATGCACTCTTAATATCCCCACATCAGTGAAGGCTTTATTGCGTTTAGCCAGTATTCATGTACCTTGGAGAGAAGCACTTGTTGCTCTTTTCTGATAATTAGCAGAAGTATGAGTATTTTCTTGCTGTGTTTCTACCTTGTTTTCAAGTCCTTGATTTTTCTTCTCTGGGCCTCAAACTGTGGTAGATAAGATTCATTGAAAGTGTCATGTTATGGCAATAGTGGTAGCTCAAACTGTACTCTTTTATGATAGCAATCATTTCATTGCAAAATAAACAGGTATGCTGAGAACTTCAAGGTGATGGCATTATAAACACATACTTTTTGGTTAATTTGACTATTCTCAATATCACATTTCCTATTAAGACATTTTTGCCAACAATCTTGTTTTGATAAATAACTGCTCGTACTTTATTCTGGAAACCCAGACTCTCAATTTCTGTTTGTTCACAGGTTATGTTTGACTCCTTGTCATTGATATGCCTATGATGACTTCCTTTTTTGCTTGACTTGTACATCTGATTTTCTTCCTAATTTTATACCTACAGTATGCTGCCCTTCTGTTTATTTTTCTTCAAGTGAAACTATTTGGTCTCAGTGTTTCTGAAGTGTAATTTTCCCCTGTCACCATGTGCCTTTGTTTTTAAGTAAAGTTATGTCTAATAGAATAAAAATTACTAGCAACCATAGACGCTAAACTGGTTGTTAGTTTTCAAACAGAAATCCTCTTAATTGGTTAATCCCATTGATCTGATAACTTCAACTGAGATAGTGGAGTTACACCTCAGACTGGATTCACATATTTCTCCAGAATTAAATGATGTATAACTTCTTAACATTTATTTAAATTGCACACTTTCAAACAAAAGGTGTAGTTCAAAGTGCTTCACAAAAAGTAAAAGAAAAATTACAATTACAAAGAAAATAGATTAAAAAATATATGTAAAATAATACAAATATAATACAAATATGACGTCTCTGTGTACTGCTCCTGCAGCCTTCTTTGCTTGTTTGTTTTCCTAGTTGTTTTTAAGTTTTTAGACATGCACAAATCATCTACACTGATCATGTATGACAGAGAGACGTTGTTAGAGATTGGTGAACAACAACCTCATGATATTATTCTTTACTTGCTGGATCTGGACTACGAGGTGAAACACAAAAATAACCAGACTGGGCTTGCGGCTTTCCTGGAAAACCATCTGGAGGTCGGGTGGACGTGAATCGTAGAACTATATCCCTTCCTACTTGCCATCTCAAACCACCAACCGGCTAGGTATATCCTGTGAATAGCCCAGTCAGTATTTGCACAACAATCACTACACGAGTTGCTGCAGAAGTCGGGTGAAAACATTGAACAGCGAATCAACATCAAATTTCTCACAAATTTTCTCTTTAACCATAAAGCGGTTTTTGTCTGACAAAAACATTCCAACGAGAGTTGGTCTCATCTGTTACAGGAGATGGGCATCTGAAGCGGAGCTCCGTTAGCAGCGGCTTTATTTTCTTACATATTTCTTATTATTTAGAGATATCCTGTATTTACTCGACCCGAGGAGCTTCCACCACAGTATATAAACATGAGTAACAAGAAGAGAGGTCAGAAAGAACCGGAAAAGAAACTTAAAACTACATCAAAGCCTAGACAGACATCAAGCCCAAGTGCAAGGTACGGCCTTTCGGAGACTGACCTGGAACTGGCAGACGAACTGGCAGACGAATGCGCAGACTTCCTAGGACCTCGCTCCATTGCATCGTCTCCAGTCGAGAGCGAAAATGGGAGCGAAGTTGCAAGTGATGCAGGTCACGATGGTATCGCCAATTTCAGAAGAAGATCAATCAAAACTAGAAAAGGCCCTGCAGTATGTGCTCTCATGTACTCCTCGCGAGCCCGAAGCATCGCCTGTAATTGGAGAGGCAATTCCACCCGCGGAGCATGAAAGCCGAAGCGATCTGTCTGAACTGAAAGAGATGATCGCAACACTAATGACTGCCACCTCCACAGCCATAAATGAGCTTAAGAAGGAGCTTAAGGGGCTTAAGAAGGATAACAAAGACCGGGAAATGCATCTATTTAATCGTTTTGATTCGACCTTTAAAGGTATAGTGGAGAAAATAGAGGAACACATTGAAGAAAATAGATCCAAACTGAAAAAACTTGCCGATCAGCTGGATGACTTTAAGCAGTCATTCACGGTTCAAATTGAAACAGCGGAACAATTGGCATCTAACGGCGATGAAAAAGCTACAGCTGCGAATTCCGAATCCAAAAAACTCGGAGACAGACTTGCAGCCCTGGAAGATGGGTGCAGGAGGAATAATATTAGAATCGAAGGTCTACCTGAGAAACAAGAGAGTACAAACCCAGTGAAATTTGCAGTAGAATTACTCTCTAAAATAATTGGAGATGACTTTAAAGCAGATACCGAGATAGCAGCAGCTTATCGTATACGCAGTTCAAATACCTTTAAACCTAGGTCTTTTATTGTTTGCTTTGAGCGACTACGATGTAAGCTTGATGTGATGGCACTTCTCAGATACAAGCAAGAGATTATATTTGAAAATAATCTCAGCCGTTTCCCTGACTTCTCACCTTTAACAGCTGCAAAATGGGCAGCCTTCTTCAACATTAAACAGCTGTTACGGAAAGCCAATATCAAATACAGCCTCGTGTATCCCGCCAAACTGAAAGTGGAAGTTCGTGGCCAATATTATGTATTTTCAAGCAAGGAGGAAGCTGAAAAGGAATTTAAAAAGCTGTTCCCGACACTCTTTTGAAAGACAATAATGAGCCGTATCCTGTCATGGCATGGCAAGGAGCTATCACCTGCTGTCTGATCCACTTGTAAAGATATGGGTATTATAATCATACATCCTTTTCTTTACTTGGACGCTATATGATTTTGTTTTAATTACAGTTATAGACGTGAGTGTGTGGAAGAAATTAAAGTGGGGTTTTTTCTTTTTTTTTTTCTTTTACTTCCCTAAAGGAGACTGTTTAACATCATACCCTTGGTTTATTATTATTTCTATTATTACATTAGGATTTACAATGCTTATCTTAAACCACTTTTTAACAACATTCCCAGTGTTCATTATTTTATTATCTTTTTATTTTAAAATTGCTGAAGATTATATTTTAAGCTTAAAGACTGTTAATGATTATATTTTTGGCAGATAGTATTTAAACTTTAGCTGCAATAGATATCTCTACTTTTTAATTCTCAAACGCCGAGGGGGGGGGGGCTTGTTTTGTTTTGGATGTGCTCTGTCTCTTGGTATGTCAGAGGACTGGGACATTGTGAAGTGGGGTCTAGCCTCATGTGGGGAGGCAAAATGGGAGGGTGGAGGATAAGGAGGGGAGAGAAGGAGAGCAGGCTATATCTAATCTATCCTTTCAATCCTTATAATTATAACTATCAACACAACAATAGGCTGTATGGCAATAACTCGTGGGGAAATTGGAAATTAAGATTAAAACTGCCTTACTACCAGTTAAGACTATAAAATGACATTAAAATTCAGAATCAATGTCTCCATGATGAGACAGTTAATTTTGTGAGCTGGAATGTTAAAGGCCTGAATCACGAATCAAAGAGAAAGAAAGTATGCTCTCGCCTAACAGGCTTAAAAGCTAAAATAGTATTTTTACAGGAGACCCACTTACTAAGCAAGGATCAATTCCGGCTACAAAAAGACTGGACTGGCCAAATGTTCCATTCTAGCTTTACAAAGAAAACTAGAGGTGTGGGAATTCTCATATATAGAACAGTCCCATTTGTAGCATCAGATGTAGTATCGGATCCTGAAGGGAGATATGTGATGGTCATGGGCAACTTATTTAACTGTAAAATAATTTTTGATAAATGTTTATCCACCCAATGTCGATGATAAGGAATTCATGTAAAATCTATTTGCATCCATTCCCAAAGTGAACACTCATAAAATTATAATGGCTGGGGACTTTAATTGTGTTTTAAATCCACTCTTAGATAGGACTCCTGCCACAGGGGGGACGACATCTAATACTACAAAGACAATTACACAGTTTGTAACCGACCACAACTTATCAGACCCCTGGAGGTTTCTAAACCCAAACTCAAGAATATATTCTTTCTACTCACCAGTGCATCCTAGCTACTCAAGAATTGATTATTTCTTTATAGATAATAATTTCTTGCCTACGATTAAATCTTGTAAATATGACACAATTGTTATCTCCGATCATGCACCTCTAGTTTTGGAGCTAAAATCATTATGCCCACACTCACCTCGCAGATGGCACCTTAACCGACTTCTATTAGCAGACGAGAACTATACAGAATATACTGTATATCCAAACAAATTAGCTTCTTCCTAGAGACAAACACGCCCTCAGAGGTCTCTGCAGGAACACTCTGGGAAACTCTAAAGGCCTTCTTAAGAGGACAGATTATTTCATATCTTTCCCACAGAAATAAATTAGAAACCAAGAAAGTGTCAGAGCTAAGAAGCAAAATTACTAGAATAGATGAAGAACAAGCCAGGCGTCCAAGTGAGGCTCTTCATAGGAAAAGGCAGGCTCTGCATACAGAACTCAACATCTTGACAACTAAAGAAACTGAACAACTTATTTATAAATCAAGACATCATTACTACGAAAACAGAGAGAAAGCTAATAAGCTTTTAGCTCAACAGATCCACAAGCAAGAAGTTCACAATGCAATCCCAGTAATCACCAACACAAATGGAGATGAAATCATTGACCATAAAAATATAATGCACACATTTAGAGACTACTATAAAACCTTATATTCTACTGAGTTTAAAGAAGACAACACACAATCTAATGCATTTCTGGATACATTACAAAAACCACAAAAAGAAAAACTTTTAGTGCTGAGGAACTGGATAAACCTCTGACCCTATCAGAATTACAAGATGCTATAAAGTCACTTCAAGGCGGGAAATCAGCAGGCCCAGATGGCTACCCTATAGAATTTTATAAGAAATTCTCCACTCAGCTAGCTCCCCTCTTATTGGCAACATTTACAGAAGCTAGAGACAATCAAATTCTACCTCAAACTTTTGGTCAAGCATTAATCACCGTCTTTCCTAAACAAAATAAGGACTTGTTACAATGTGCATCATACAGACCAAATTCACTTCTGAATAATGATGTTAAGATACTCTCAAAAATCATAGCTAGAAAGATGGAGAAAGTGCTGCCTTCGGTAATATCACAAGATCAAACTGGATTTATTAAAGGCCGACACTTATCTTCCAACCTTCAATGCCTGTTTAATGTAATATATTCACCAGCAAAGTCAAACACCCCAGAGATATTATTATCATTGGATGCAGAAAAAGTATTTGATATGATTGAATGGAACTACCTTTTCACTGCATTGGAGAAATTTGGGTTTGGTCCGAATATTTGTGCATGGATCAAACTACTGTATACCAGTCCGGAAGCCTCAGTCTGAATTAACAACATTTGTTCAGACTACTTTAAACTAGAACATAACACCAGACAAGGATGCCCTTTGTCACCACTGCTGTTTTCAATTACCATTGAACCACTGGCGGTCCACTGTCGAAAATTCTTATCAGATAAATGGGATTATCCGAGAAGGACTTGAACAGAAAAGTTCTCTATATGCAGATGATATGGTTTTATATATATCAGACCTGGAAAACACTGCCTGCAGTTTTAACAGCACTTTCAGATTTTCAAATGATTTCTGGTCTCAGAATTAATTTGAATAAAAGTATACTCTTTCCAGTGAATTCACAAGCATATAATATTAGATTGGACACCCAACCTTTTACCATAGCAGATCAGTTTAAATACCTAGGGGTGAATATCACAAGTAAACATAATGCTCTTTATCAACAAAATTTTGCCGTCTGTATGGAAAAAATTAAGCAAGACTTGCATAGATGGTCAACCCTTCATCTCACTCTAGCTGGAAGAATTAGCGTTGTTAAGATGAATATCCTTCCTAAGCTTCTTTTTTATTTCAAAACATTCCAATATATATCAATAAATCATTTTTTAAGCAATTAGATTCAACCATAACCTCATTTATTTGTATCTCAAAACATTCACGTATCCGAAGAGTGACCCTACAAAGACCTCAGGCAGAAGGTGGCATGGCTCTACCTAATTTTCAGTTTTATTACTAGGCAGCAAACATACAAGCCATAAAAACCTGGACACGGATAGATGAACATACACAGGCCTGGTCCGCAATAGAAGTAAAATCCTGTAGTACTTCTTTATATTCCCTGCTTTGTGCCCCAATAAATGCAAGGTATCGGCAATATACTAATAACCCAATTGTGCTTCACTCACTCAGAATATGGAACCAATGTAGAAAGCATTTTAAATGGAGAAGCTTTTATCTGTGGCACCTCTGCAAGAGAATCACCTCTTTCAACCCTTGCAAACATATGCAGTTTTTAATATCTGGAAAAAATTTAGGATTAAATTGCTTAGAGATCTTTATTTAGACAACAGCAAACATACAAGCCATAAAAACCTGGACACAAATAAATGAACATACACAGGCCTGGTCCGCAATAGAAGTAAAATCCTGCAGCACTTATCGCAAATATACTAATAACCCAATTGTGCTTCACTTACTCAGAACATGGAACCAAATTAGAAAGCAATTTAAGATGGAAACCTTCTATCTGTGGCACCCCTGCAAGAGAGCCACCTCTTTCAATCCTCGCAAACATATCCAGTTTTTAATATGTGGAAAAGATTTGGGATTAAATTGCTCAGAGATCTTTATATAGACAATATCTTTGCATCCTTTGAACAATTACATTCCAAATTTAACCTTCCAGCTACACATTTCTTTCACTATATTCAAATTAGAAACTTTGTCAAACAGAACCTGCCCGATTTTCCTCATCTCGTACCCTCCACCATGCTGGAAAAAATACTGCTCAACTTCGAGGACTTAGACACCATTTCTGCAATATATAAAATTTTATTAGAGTCCCTTCCTTGTAAAGATCCAAGAGGACAATGGGAAAAAGATCTCTTAATTAATATATCAGAAAAGGAGTGGAAGGTAGCAATGCAGAGAATTCACTCGAGCTCCATATGCGCAAAGCATAGAATTATTCAACTCAAAATTATATATCGAGCTCATCTGTCTCGCTTAAAACTGTCCAAAATGTTTCCAGGGCAAGGTCCAACCTGCGAACACTGCAACCAAGCTCCTGCCTCACTGGGTAACATGTTTTGGGCATGCACCAAATTAACATAATTTTGGACCAAAATTTTTAAGTGCCTTTCAGACAGCCTTGGCGTCACAATCCCTCCTAACCCACTAATAGCTGTGTTTGGTGTTCTTCCAGATGGACTTGAAGTGGAGAAGGACAAGCAAACTGTGATTGCATTCACTACACTTTTGGCACGCAGACTGATTTTGTTAAATTGGAAGGATCCTAACTCTCCTCTAATAAGTCAGTGGGAAACCAATGTTTTATATTACAGTAATCCCTCTTCCATCGTGGGGGTTGCATTCCAGAGCCACCCGCGAAATAAGAAAATCCGCGAAGTAGAAACCATATGTTTATATGGTTATTTTTATATTGTCATGCTTGGGTCACAGATTTGCGCAGAAACACAGGAGGTTGTAGAGAGACAGGAACGTTATTCAAACACTGCAAACAAACATTTGTCTCTTTTTCAAAAGTTTAAACTGTGCTCCATGACAAGACAGAGATGATAGTTCTGTCTCACAATTAAAAGAATGCAAACATATCTTCCTTTTCAAAGGAGTGCGCGTCAGGAGCAGAGACTGTCATAAAGACAGAGGAAAGCAAACAAATCAATAGGGCTGTTTGGCTTTTAAGTATGCGAAGCACCGCGGCACAAAGTTGTTGAAGGCGGCAGCTCACACCCCCTCCGTCAGGAGCAGAGAGAGAGAGAGAGAGAGAGAGACAGAGAAAAACAAACATGCAAAAATCAATACGTGCCCTTCGAGCTTTTAAGTATGCGAAGCACCGTGCAGCATGTCGCTTCACTAAGCAGCTGCACAGAAGGTAGCAACGTGAAGATAATCTTTCAGCATTTTTAGACGAGCGTCCGTATCGTCTAGGTGTGCGATCAGCCCCCCTGCTCACACCCCCTATGTCAGGATCAGAGAAAGTCAGCGCAAGAGAGAGAAAGAGAAAAGTAAGTTGGGTAGCTTCTCAGCCATCTGCCAATAGCATCCCTTGTATGAAATCAACTGGGCAAACCAACTGAGGAAGCATGTACCAGAAATTAAAAGACCCATTGTCCTCAGAAATCCGCGAACCAGCAAAAAATCCGCGATATATATTTAAATATGCTTACATATAAAATCCGCGATAGAGTGAAGCCGCGAAAGGCGAAGCGCGATATAGCGAGGGATCACTGTACTTGATTTTGGAAAAAATCTAATTCTCAATTAGGGGATCTGTACAGAATTTTTTCAAAACCTGGCAGGATTTAATCAATAATATTTTAGAATAAGAAGAAATAATTATTTCCGTATTTCTTTTCCTTCTCCATTTATCTTTTTTTTGCCCTATTAAACTCAATAATTTAGGCATGTTTACAAGCCTTAAGTATTACTCCTTTGGCCATGCTCTCCTTCTCAGGGGTGGGGTTTGATTTGCCTTCAATCCTGTTTTTTGTAAAAATTGATCTATATGTATGGAATGATTACAATAAAATTAATAAAAAAAATAAAAAAAATTCCTATGCTTGATTATCCTCCTATTTGCCCAATTTAGCTCCCTGTGATTTTTATTTGTTCCTGAAAATCAAAAGTGACCTGAAGAGAACACATTTTTCTTCAATGGATGAAGTGAAGACAAAAATGGTAAACCTGTTGAAGAGCCTCAAGCAAGAAGACTTCCAGCACTGTTTCAATCAATGGAAGATAAGTATGGAGTGATGTAGAGATTGGGAGGGGGAGTATATAGAAGGTGACAATGTTTAGAATGCTGTAATTCATCAATAAATATATTTTTTTTACCAATCTGGTTATTTTTGTGTCTCACCTCATATTTCCTCTGTCAGAACTTCTCAGGGCAGGGCCCACTTGCAACAGAGCTGCATGAAGACAGCAGCCAGGGGAAGGAGTGGTGTAAGCAGCGCCAAAGCAAAAGAGTTGGGTTACATGTTAAGCTGAAGGCTAGGGCCAGCAGACCACCTCATCTTGCTAACATTCCATCTGTCAAAAATAAGATGGATGAGCTCAGAACTACGATTACTTCCCAGTAAGAAGTGAGGGACTGATGTGCATTGATTTTCACTGAAACCTGGTTATCAAACAATATCCCAGAATCAACTGTCCAGCTACACACTCACTCCATTCATTGTGGGGACCACATGGCGGCATTTGGCAAACTTAAAGGTGGGGGAATTTGCATTTATATTAACAACCAATGGTGCTCAGATGTGCCGACTATCAGTAAACACTGTTCGAGTGATGCAGTGGTAAAGATTGGTGGGAGCTGGGTCCTGAACTTTTTAACAGGCAGTCAGTCAGGGTAGGGAACAACATTTCCAGAACAATAACCATGAATACAGGAACCTGACAATAATGTGTTTCGAGGCCCATGCTGTACGTGCTCTTTACCCATGACCATGTGGCTTACCAACATAAAATCACCAGCATTATTACATTTGCAGACGATACCACTGTCACTGGACTGATTTCTGGGGGGATGAGTCAGTGTACAGGATGGAGGTAGCAGGCCTTGTGAAGTGGTGTCAGGACAGCAATCTCTTTCTTAACACCAACAAAATGAAAGAGATGATTTTTGACACAACGAGGAAGAGAGGTCAGCATCCACCACTGCACATTGGAGAGACTGAGGTGGAGAGAGTGGCCACATTTTAATTTGTTGGTTTTAACATCTCTGAGGATCTCGCAAGTCCTGCACATGACCTTCTCTATCGCGTAGCTGAACATGACGGGCAGGAGAGAAGGCTACTGCTAATCCTGCGGACCTTCTGGTGGCAGGTCTGTGAGTTAGCACACGCCCACCTCCTAGGTGGCCATTTGGGCACTGAGAAAACCCTGGAGCGGATCAAGCTCCGCTTCTACTGGCTGGGAATCAATGAGGAGGTTCGTCGCTTTTGCACTTCCTGCCCGGAGTGTCAATTGCGACAAATTCCTAGGAGGGACCGTGCTCCTCTCGTTCCTATTCCCCTGATTGATGTTCCCTTCCACAGAATTGGAGTCGATTTAGTCTGCCCTCTAGAGCCCTCAGCCCGAGGACACAAGTACATTTTGGTCCTCGTGGATTATGCTACCAAATACCCCAAAGCTGTTCCGTTGTGCTCAGCCACTTCCAAAGCCATTGTACGGGAGTTATTAGGGGTCTTTGTGCACCCGTGGGCATCCCCAAGGAAGTCTTGACGGGCCAGGGGACACCTTTTACCTCGGAGACATTCAAGGAGTCTGCCAAGTTACTGAAAATAAAGCATTTATAGACCACGGTTTATCACCCTCAAACTGACGGTTTGGTAGAGAGGTTCAATCAGACTCTCAAACAAATGCTGCGTAAGGCGGTCAGCGAGGATGGAAGGAACTGGGATCAGCTCCTCCCCCTCGTCCTTTTTGCCTATCGGGAAGTCCCACAAGCCTCCACGGGATTCTCCCTTTTTGAATTACTGTATGGGCGACGACCCCGAGGCATATTAGGTATCTTAAAAGAAGGATGGGAAGAAGAGGCTCTTCCCTCTATAAATATATTGGAATATATTGCGATATTACGTGATAGATTTGGTAAGATTCGGCCCCTCCTTAAAAGTCACATGGAAGAGGCTCAAGCAGCACCGGTCCGCTATTACAACCGTGGCACGGCTCTCTGGGAGTTCCGCCCGGGAGATGATGTCATGGTCCTAGTACCTACCTCCCACTCTAAGTTGCTTGCCCATTGGCAAGGCCCATACGAAGTTAAGGAGAGGAAAGGACTCGTTGACTATTTGGTGAGTCAACCCAATCGTCGGCGGAGGGGGTGGGTTTATCATGTAAACCTGCTGAAACCGTGGAAGTACAGGGATCCCGATCCCTCCTCTGGTCAGCCCTGCTCACTCTTTGCTCACACGGCTAGCCTTAACTTCGGTGCGGATTTAAGTCCCAGACAACGACGAGAGCTGGAAACAGTTATCCTGTCTGTTCCGGAGGTAGTGAGTGAAAACCCTGGACGGACCTCTCTGGTTGAGCACGACATTGTGACAGATCCTGGGGTTATAGTCCGAGAACGTCCGTATCGTCTTCCCGAGGCAAAAAGGGCTGAAGTGGAGCTTGAGATCAAACACATGCTGGAACTAGGTGTAATTGAGGAAAGTCATAGTCCCTGGTCCAGCCCAATTGTGTTGGTCACTAAGCCTGACGGGAGTTGGAGGTTTTGCAATGACTTCCGTTGGCTTAATCAAGTCTCCCAATTTGATGCTTATCCAATGCCACGAGTGGACGACCTCCTCGAGAGGCTTGGACAGGCTCAGTATTTGACCACACTGGACATGACAAAGGGGTACTGGCAGGTTCCTTTAACGGACTCAGTGAAGGTTAAGACCGCGTTTAGCACCCCTAGCGGACACTGGCACTTCATTTTTGGGTTACACAGGGCTCCAGCTACCTTACAGTGTCTGGTGGACAAAGTGCTCCAGCCTCATAACTCATACAGAGCTGCCTACCTGGTTGACTTGGTCATCTATTCCAGCACGTGGTTGGAACACCTACAGCAGGTAAAAGCTGTATTGCGGACACTTGGTGAGGCCGGGCTTCGGATTAATCCCAAGAAATACGAAATCCTTTACAGTGGATGGCCCTGCACAAGGAGTCGAATCCGGGGTCACCAGGTGGTTTCTTGACCTCCAGCTGTACAAGTTTTTGCTTCTTCATCGTCGGGGCACTCTTCATGCCAACGCTGATGCCCTTTCTCGGGTTCACGACCTCTCGGTCAGGGTCACCCGACCCAACGGGTCTGGGCTGGGGGGGGGGGCTTGTCACACACGTGCGCATGGGAGGCAGCTAAAGGGCTTGAGTAAGGGCAGTTCCGGGACATACCAGGATGTGGCAGAGTGCACTGACTCTTTTTCTCCCTTGCCTGTAGACCATTCACGGGAGATCCCACCTGGTCCTCTTGACGTCACTTCCGGGACCAAGCCAACCTTGCCGGCTCCGGCCCCTGTGATGTCACGTCCGGGCTCGCACCAATGACAGAAGACCTTCATGAGCCTGACCCCTTTGACTTCACTTCCTGTCTTCCCCTTTAAAAGCCTCCACCTTTTCCCTGTTCCCTTAGTTCTGTTTTGTGCATATTAGTGCAGAATTCATTTGTTCGACTTTGCAGCCAGGAAATTAATTGCACGGGTGGCTGCCCCAAACCTTTTCACGACTCTTATGTCTGGTTTTTGTGACACACCCTAAACTGCTGCACATCTTTCCCAGCTCGGTCCCTCTGTCTAGCCAATCGGTACAGGTCCTTTTCTCCCTCCTTAGTGTCCAACCTCTCATGCAACTCATCATACGCCTTTTCCTTAGCCTTCACCACCTCTCTCTTCACCTTGCACCTTATCTCCTTGTACTCTTGTCTACTTTCTGCATCTGTCTGACTATCTCACTTCTTCTTTGCCATCCTCTTCCTCTGTATACTCCCCTGTATTTCCTCATTCCACCATCAGGTTTCCTTTTCCTCCTTCCTCTTTCCAGATGTCACGCCAAGCACCCTTCTTGCTGTCACCCTTACTACATCTGCTGTATTTTCCCAGCTGTCTGGTAACTCTTCACTGCCACCCAGTGCCTGTCCCACCTCTTCCCTAAACTCAGCCTTGCAGTCTTCCTTTTTCAACTTCCACCATTTGATCCTTGGCTCTGCCCTCACTCTCTTCCTCTTCTTGATCTCCAGTGTCATCTTACAGACCACCATCCTATGCTGCTTAACTACACTTTCACCTGCCACCACTTTGCAGTCTTCAATCTCCTTCAGATCAACTCTTCTGCATAGGATGTAATCTACCTGTGTGCATCTTCCTCCACTCTTGTACGTAACCCTATGTCCCTCCCTCTTCTTAAGATACGTATTCACCACAGACATGTCCACCCTTTTTGCAAAATCCACTATCCTCTGACCTTCTTCATTGCTCTCCTTGACATCATACCTACCCATCACCTCCTCATCTTCTCTGTTCCCTTCACCAACATGCCCATTGAAATCCGCTCTAATCACCACTTTCTATCCCTTGGGTACACTGTTCATCACTTCATCCAACTCACTCCAAAAATCTTCTTTCTCACCCATTGCACACCCAACTTGCGGGGCATATGCACTAACAACATTCATCACCACACCTCCAATTTCCAGCTTCATAATCATTACTCTGTCTGACACTCTTTTCACCTCCAAAACACTCTTGACATACTGTTCCTTCATAATAACCCCTACCCCATTTCTCCTCCCATCTACACCATGATAGAACAATTTGAAATCACCTCCAATCCACCTGGCCTTACTCCCCTTCCATTTAGTCTCTTGCACACACAATATATCAACCTTCCTTCTCTCCATCATATCTGCTAACTCTCTCCCCTTACCAATCATACTTCCAACATTCAAAGTTCCTACCCTCAGTTCCACTCTCTTTACCTTCCTCCTCTCCTCCTGCTTCTGGACACGTCTCCCCCCTCCTCTTCTCCTTCTTCTTCTTCAGCCAACAGTAGTCCAATTTCCGCCAGCACCCTGTTGGCTAACAGTACTGGTGGTGTTAACCCGGGGCTCGACCGATCCGGTATGGAAATTTGTATTGTTGTCTGCATATTGTTTTGGAAAAATTTTACACCAGATGCCCTTCCTGATGTAACCCTTCCCATTTATCCAGGCTTGGGACCGGCACGAAGAAACATACTGGCTTGTGCATCCTCTATGGCTGGGTTCCCTCATTTCTATTTAATAATTTTTACAATATAACATAGCATTTACTGGCCTTTATACTTGTTTCTTAAAATTGCTTAAGTAATGACAATGTTGTGTTTAAACCAACCCCCATTATTATGTATTCAGGTTGTATTGTCCAATAAAGGGTTGGCAGTTTTAGATATATCTTTGCAGCATAAATTGGTCATTTGAACAACATATTTTTAAAAACCACTGACTTCTTACAGAAGCCAAAAACTGCTTCCTGCCAAATAAAAAAACACAGAAGGAGCTCAAAGAGTAAGCCCAGTAAACAAAAAGAGAGTAAGCCAGTGCTAGGGCTGAAAATAAGCAGAGTTGCTTGAAATCTTCATCTGTCATTGCCATTTGAGAATCCTGTATTTCTTTCCTTGGATTACAAATTTAAGAAGAAGGGTTATATCATAGAGGTTTCCTGGAAACGAATGGAAGGTTGACAGCGGTATCTGTTACTTGGCATTGACCTAAGGCTGCAAAACATGACACAGATTTTTAATGGGATTCTATATTGGCTCAGACAAGCTTCCAGATCATCAGAAATTACTGATCCAGCTCATTATCATCTACCCAAACACAAAAAAATTAAATATTAGCAGCAAATCAGTATTCACAAATATAGCACCTCAAGTATGTATGTCACGATTAACATCCACCTTTTTCTATAAACATTAGTTTGTACTCAGCAAAATTGTCCATTAAATCAAAGCCATGTTTTTACATATTTATACCAAATTATTGGTTGAGAGAATTTAACAGATTCAGAAAAAATAGAGTTCCAGTTATAAAGTTCAAGTTCCAGTTGATGCTACACATTCTGAAGTAATAACGTTACAGTTGAAGGGCCCACATATTTCAGGATCTGCAATTCTTTCTTCAGGTCCAAACTATAAGGGCATTTTAAACATATACATGTGCTAATATTTCATAAAGTGATAACATACATCAATTTGTAAAGTTACATTTGATCATTATTGCAAGAACAGGCCACTCAGCCCACCAAGCTCTGCCATACTCTTCACCTAGATTGTCCAAAAAAAACATCAAGTCAAGATCTGAAGGTCCCTAAAATTAATACTCTCCACCACATTTCTGGGATATTTTCTGAATATTTCACATATCTGTGGTACTTAGCATTAAGAAAAACAATAACATTTGTGCAAAAATATATAAAGATTGTTATACATATACATAAACATTGCTGCATGATCAAATTACCTTAATGTATACAGATAAATTGCTGATATCCCATATATGCCAAACTCTACTTACAAAAAAACAACTCATTTTGCTTGCGTATCAGTCTATTTGTGGTTTGAAATTAGTTGTACACATGTTAATGTGCCCTTGCCCTAAATTTTATCCAGGGAAAATAAATGTATATGTAGAAATAAGCAAATGAGTAATATTTGAATTGGGTCTAATAAATATCTGTATTCATTTTGTGATGATGGGGAATATGGTGGAAAAATTAAAGTACTCAGCACTGAAAATTGTCCAATATTATAATCCCCACCTCTAGATGAATAAGTACTGTACCTCCTATGATGCGAGTCCTTTTGAATTTTTAAATAAATTTAAAACAGTGGCACCTGGTGGCCTTAACGAAATTATATTTTGCCAGGTATGGAACATCAGCAGTTTATCTGTGCACATTAAGGTAGTTGGAACACGCAACAATAATGTATGCAAATGAAAGAATTCACATATGTTTGTGTTTGTTGCGATCACTTTATGAAACACTAATACACGTATAAATATAAATAGTCCTTATAGCTTGTCCCTAAATAACACATTGGGGATCACAAAACAAATTGACCCTTGAAATGGAACGTTATTATTTGTTAATGTCTGGAGCTGAACTTTATTACAGAATGGGTACCTTCAAGAAATAATCGGTGCAAAGATCCGAAGAAATACAATGCTCTCAATAATGTTTGAGACAAAGACACATTTTTTTCCTTGATTTACCTCCCTGCTCCACTGTTTAAATTTACAAATTAAATTCAGATGTGATTAAAGTGCTCATTGCAGACTTTAATTTAAGGGTATTTGCATACATTGTGGTCATACCATGTAGAAATAACAACACTTTTTATACATGGAGGGACCCATTTCATGGCACCATAATGTTTGATACATAGCAATAGCAGGTATATTAAACAGTTGTATTTAGCACTTTGTTGCATATATCTTGCATGCAACGACTGCTTAAAGTCTGCAATTCATAGACTAGTTTACTGCTTTATTAGCTCCTTTTGGTAATTTATTAAGTGGTCAGACCAGAGTTCACTTTCATTGTATTTTGAATTTTACAATGGCACAACTCCTTCCCAGTGGAGCGCGGTCAACACTAAACGGATGTGCTATCTTAAAAAGACACACTGCCTGCCTCTGTTAATAATGAATGATATAACCTTCTGCATGGTAAAAAAAAATCCTAATTTGAAAAGATTTGTTTGTAGCAAAAGCTGAGATATTTTAAGATGTTTTAATAAGTCACACATTTTTCTTACTTGACAGCATAGCGTACTGTTTGTGGCATTTCTGCTCTTTGAGACGGCAGTCATTTAAAATATTCCTTGGAGAAAGATAAAGAAGAATGGAAAAGAGAAGAAGCATGCGTGAGTAAAAGCCCTAGAGTTGCTAATGCCTTATTTAAAGATAAATATCATGTCTGCCGGCTTGTGCATCAGGGCACAGGACATGTGCTAAGAAACTGTCTCTTCAAGGTTTTTTGAAGCTCAAAAATGTCTCATCATATTTAGACTAGTTCTTAATGCACAGCTGCTATATTATGAGAATGTACACATCTATACACATTTTTAATTGGAGAAGCAGCTCTTATAATGACTACTAAGATAGATAGATAGATAGATAGATAGATAGATAGATAGATAGATAGATAGATAGATAGATAGATAGATAGATAGATAGATAGGTACTTTATTAATCCCCAAAGGGAAATTCACATACTCCAACAGCAGCATACTGATAAAAACAATATTAATTAAAGAGTGATAAAAGCACAGTGCAAGTTAAAAAGTGCAAGGTGGAGAGTGTGAAGCAGGTATAACTTTGTATAATGTTACCATTTAACCCGGCGGAATTGAAGACTCGCATAGTGTGGGGGAGGAACGATCTCCTCAGTCTGTCAGTGGAGCAGGACAGTGACAGCAGTCTGTCGCTGAAGCTGCTCTTCTGTCTGGAGATGATACTGTTCAGTGGATGCAGTGGATTCTCCATGATTGATAGGAGCCTGCTCAGCACCCGTCGCTCCGCCACAGATGTCAAACTGTCAAGCTCCGTGCCTACAATAGAGCCTGCCTTCCTCACCAGTTTGTCCAGGCGTGAGGCGTCCCTCTTCTTTATGCTGCCTTCCCAGCACACCACCGCGTAGAAGAGGGCACTCACCACAACCGTCTGATAGAACATTTGCAGCATCTTATTGCAGATGTTGAAGGACACCTGCCTTCTAAGGAAGTATAGTCGGCTCTGTCCTCTCTTGCACAGAGCATCAGTATTGGCAGTCCAATCCTGTTTATCATCCAGCTGCACTCCCAGGTATTTATAGGTCTGTACTCTCTGCACACAGTCACCACTGATGATCACGGGGTCCATGAGGGGCCTGGGCCTCCTAAAATCCATCACCAGCTCCTTGGTTTTGCTGGTGTTCAGTTGTAGGAGGTTTGAGTCGCACCATTTAAAAAAGTCCTTGATTAGGTTCCTATACTCCTCCTCCTGCTCACTCCTGATGCAGCTCACGATAGCAGTGTCGTCAGCGAACTTTTGCACATGGCAGGACTCTGAGTTGTATTGGAAGTCCAATGTATATAGGCTGAACAGGACCGGAGAAAGCATGGTCCCCTGCAGCGCTCCTGTGCTGCTGACCACAATGTCAGACCTGAAGTTCCCGAGATGCACATACTGAGGTCTGTCTGTAAGATAGTCCACGATCCATGCCACCAGGTATGAATATACAGTGCATCTGGAAAGTATTCACAGCGCATCACTTTTTCCACATTTTGTTATGTTACAGTCTTATTCCAAAATGGATTAAATTCATTTTTATCCTCAGAATTCTACACACAACACCCCATAATGACAATGTGAAAAAAAGTTTACTTGAGATTTTTGCAAATTTATTAAAAATAAAAACATAGAGAAAGCCCGGTGGAATTGAAGAGTCGCATAGTGTATATAAGTATTCACAGCCTTTGCCATGAAGCTCAAAATTGAGCTCAGGTGCATCCTGTTTCCCCTGATCATCCTTGAGATGTTTCTGCAGCTTAATTGGAGTCCACCTTGTGGCAAATTCAGTTGATTGGACATGATTTGGAAAGGCACACACCTGTCTATATAAGGTCCCACAGTTGACAGTTCATGTCAGAGCACAAACCAAGCATGAAGTCAAAGGAATTATCTGTAGACCTCTGAGACAGGATTGTCTCGAGGCACAAATCTGGGTAAGGTTACAGAAAAATTTCTGCTGTTTTGAAGGTCCCAGTGAGCACAGTGGCCTCCATCATCCGTAAGTGGAACAAGTTTGAAACCACCAGGACTCTTCCTAGAGCTGGCCGGCCATCTAAACTGAGCGATCGGGGGAGAAGAGCCTTAGTCAGGGAGGTGACCAAGAACCCAATGATCACTCTGTCAGAGCTCCAGAGGTCCTCTGTGGAGAGAGGAGAACCTTCCAGAAGGACAACCATCTCTGCAGTAATCCACCAATCAGGCCTGTATGGTAGAGTGGCCAGACGGAAGCCACTCCTTAGTAAAAGGCACATGGCAGCCCACCTGGAGTTTGCCAAAAGGCACCTGAAGGAGTCTCAGACCATGAGAAAGAAAATTCTCTGGTCTGATGAGACAAAGATTGAACTCTTTGGTGTGAATGCCAGGCGTCACATTTGGAGGAAACCTGGCACCATCCCTACAGTGAAGCATGGTGGTGGCAGCATCATGCTGTGGGGATGTTTTTCAGCGGCAGGAACTGGGAGACTAGTCAGGATAAAGGGAAAGATGACTGCAGCAATGTACAGAGACATCCTGGATGAAAACCTGCTCCAGAGCGCTCTTGACCTCAGACTGGGGCGACGGTTCGTCTTTCAGCAGGACAACGACCCTAAGCACACAGCCAAGATATCAAAGGTGTGGCTTCAGGACAACTCTGTGAATGTCCTTGAGTGGCCCAGCCAGAACCCAGTCTTGAATCTAATTGAACATCTCTGGAGAGATCTTAAAATAGCTGTGTACCGACGCTTCCCATCCAACCTGATGGAGCTTGAGAGGTGCTGCAAAGAGGAATGGGCGAAACTGGCCAAGGATAGGTGTGCCAAGCTTGTGGCATCATATTCAAAAAGACTTGAGGCTGTAATTGCTGCTAAAGGTGAATCGACAAAGTATTGAGCAAAGGCTGTGAATACTTATGTACATGGGATTTCTCAGTTTTTTTATTTTTAATAAATTTGCAAAAACCTCAAATAAACTTTTTTCACATTGTCATTATGGGGTGTTGTGTGTAGAATTCTGAGGAAAAAAATGAATTTAATCCATTTTGGAATAAGGCTGCAACATAACAAAACGTGGAAAAAGTGATGCGCTGTGAATACTTTCTGGATGCACTGTACCCTCATCTCTGTCAGCTTGTCCCTAAGGAGCAGAGGTTGGATGGTGTTGAAGGTGCTAGAGAAGTCGTCTAGAAACATAATTCTTACTGCACCACTGCCTCTGTCCAAGTGGGAGAGGGATCGGTGTAGCATGTAGATGATGGCATCCTCCGCTCCCACCTTCTCCTGGTATGCAAACTGCAGAGGGTCGAGGGTGTGGAAGACCTGTGGCCTCAGGTGGTGAAGCAGCAGCCACTCCATGGTCTTCATCACATGTGATGTCAGGGCGGCAGGCCTGAAGTCATTCAGCTCACTAGGACGTGATACCTTTGAGACTGGGGTAAGGCACTGGATAATCATTCTACTTTACTGTTATCAGGGTTAATTTAGTTCAGTTTATTTCAGTTCGATTCAGTTTATTCTTATTAATCTCATTTCAAATTTGGATATACAATAATTAAAAAAATAGTATGAAAAAAGCAGTGTAACATAAACACAAAACATCTTCATTTGATGAGTGAGTGGGAATAAACAGATAAAAGATATGAAAAGACAGTACATATTAAGCCAGGGATACCATAAATTGGACAGGGTACCAGGTTAAAGTATTCAAGGCTGGTAGAAAACTGGCTGATGGCACTAAATAAAATGCTTGCAGTGGTTCCTAGGAGTTGTACTTTCTGCAGGAGACTTTGTGGGAGCCAGAAGGACCCAGAAGGTCCTCCCAGTAAGCCAGAGAGTTAGTATTAGACTAGCCTCTTCGTGACCTCCATCTCCTCATTTAGGGTGAGCTTAAAGTCTGGCTTGTCTGGACGACAGTGCTTATGTGGATTTCCGCAGGGCAGACTGGGATTTGTTGTCTGGTAGCACTGCAGGGTTTTAATCATTGCCGCCAGTGAGAGCTGCAGGGATGGATCCTCCTCAATTCTGGGAACTTCTGCCTGACCTGAAAGTGTAGTGACACTGGAAGTACTCCTGGGTTCAGCATAAGAGGCAAGCTTCCTGTATGGGGGAAGGAGAAAGAGAGAGAAAGAAAAATGAGAAGGTAAAGAAAGAAGAATTGTTTTGTGTGATTATTACATCATCTGTTCACATTTTCTAATAGTAAACCATCATTTGAATTTATAATTTTGTTGGTGTTGGTGTGTTGGAGGGTTTGGGGACTCAGTGGTGCTCCCTACAGGTCACAACGTGTTACCCACTCTACTGCACAAATACTTTATTTTCCTATTGTAACAAGTCCTAACAAGACAAAAGAGCAAATAAAGAAATTCCCATCTAGTTACATGAGATACCAAACATAATAGCTACAGTTCACACTGATAGCATTTCTGTGTTTTGCTGTGTGATTTTTGACTTAAACGCAGAATGAGCATGATCTGAAGGATACCATCAGTGCCTGATTTTACATAATGAACACCATTTTTCACCACACTTGCCCTGCACTTTACAGAATTTCAGAACTACATTATTTCAATATACGGTGAATCTTCTGTTGCTATGAACTTTAGCATGCTCTCCCCATGGCTATGTGGGTGGGTGCTCTGGTTTCCTGCCACCACGGTCCAAAGTCAGGCAGGTTAGGTGAATTGGCAATCCTAAATTGGCCCTAGTGTATGGTTGGGTGTGTGTTTGTGTGTTTGTTTGCCCTGCAATGGACTGGCACCCTGTCCAGGGATTGCTCCTGCCTTGCACTCTGTGCTAGCTAAGACAGAATCCAGCAAGACTCTGTTTAGGACTAAGTGAGTTACAAAATGACTGACTGACTTTGTCCATGTCCAAGCTCTCTATGTATGGGTGCAATTAATGGAAAGAAATTACAGAAGAAGTAGCAGCAAACCTCACCTATATCTATACCGCTTCAGCAGTTATAATAGTATACTTACTTTTTGTTGAGTATAATACTGTTTACTAATGATGATAGTGGTTAAATGAAGAACAGGACCCGAAACAGGTGATCAGAGACATTTGCATCATTCCATAAAAAAAAATAAAAGCAGAAAGTCGAAGTGCTGCTTGGTTATCTGTGATGGTCAGCACAGCCTACCTGATTCTAACGCATTGTTCAAACTGCTAGTGAGAATACTGGCAGTGCCTTCATCCATTTACCACATTGAGCAGGTGTTTAGTCATGCAGGGGTGATGATTCAGCCATATTGCTTACAAATAAGTCATACAAATTAATTTTCTGCAAGTGCAATGCATTCTACATGATGGGGGATTCTTGACCTATTTAGTTACTGTTATTAATAAATACACTTTGAAATGAGAGTTCATTATATAACTATACTCTGAATTGGGCAGTATGGTGGTGCACTGGTTGTGTTGCTACCTCACAGCAAGAAGGCTGGGGGTTCATGTCATAGGTCCTCCCTCCGTGGAGTTTGCATGTTCTCCCACAGTCCAAAGACATGCAGGATCGGTGGACTGGCAACACTAAATTGAGCCCAGATTTTTGTATGTGTGTTTGCCCTGTAATCGACTGGCGCCCTGTCCAAGGATTGTTCCTGCTTTGTGCCCGATGCTTTCTGGGATACGCACCAGCTCCCCTGTGACCCTACTTAGAGTATAGTGGGTTTATCAAAGGAATAGATGGATAAACATTCTGAAGTGATGCAGCCTTTCAAAATTTATTTATTTAAAAACTGTGTGTATTAGACACCGTGAACTTATGAGGTAACTGTAAAATTGGTAGAATATATGCAAATTATTAAAAGTAAAACAATAACTTTGTATACCAGTTGCTATTACTTCTTATTAGGAATTGTTTTCTCTGAGAAGGTCTGTTCTTAGTCTATTCAGACAATATTATACTTAGATTAACAGCACACAATAGTTAAAATGTAAGCACTTTTTTACTCAGGTCTTCTCAGCTATGACTTTCTTGATTTAATCCGACAACTCGACTTGACTTTCTTACTTTCTTGAATGTAAATCCTTATAAATTGAGACTCCACTTGAAATTTAAAGGTCAGAACTTCAAGCTTATTTGAGACTTGCATATGCTGAATTTAGTCCCATCTCTGCCTTTCAGACTCCATTATTTAATCCCTCAGTGCTTTTAGGAGCTGTACCTGTTTATGTTTCCGTGATGCCCTGTGATTGACTGGCACTGCTTCTAAGGTTGTGGCTTTGTAATGGGGTAATTTGGGTTCAAAAAGTGGATGGATGGATATGCATTATACTTATGTAGTATTTAGCTCAGGAGCCTCCGTGTTCAATCCCAAAGTGTTGTTGTGGCTGACGTTTTTTTTTTTTCCAGCCCAATTAGTTAATTAGAAGTCAATCCTTGGTGATAACAGAACTTGTTATCTAATTTTATGGCTTGTTAATACTTTCATTCACCCATATCACATCATTCTTAGATTGTAGATTTTCATTTCGGGGATATAAATGATTTGTGGCCTAGAGCAAGTTAGCATCTGTTTAAGACAAAAAGATCAAGTAAGGGTTAGGAATCTTAACTAATACGAATCACAAAGATGTTGCTTGAGCCATAACTGCTTTAATAGCAAATAATTAGCTTCTAATTAACAAATTAGACTAGAAAAAAAACCTACACCCACACATAGGAACCCTGGACAGAGTCCCATTCAAAATGCATGCGCTCTCACACACACCAGACAAACCTAGATTTGAAAATTCACCCCTTGCATATGTCATTTTTCAATTTATCAATAAATAAATCATTAAATTTAATATTAAGGGGCGGCACGGTGGCGCAGTGGTAGCGCTGCTGCCTCGCAGTTAGGAGACCTGGGTTCGCTTCCCGGGTCCTCCCTGCATGGAGTTTGCATGTTCTCCCCGTGTCTGCGTGGGTTTCCTCCGGGCGCTCCGGTTTCCTCCCACATTCCAAAGACATGCAGGTTAGGTGGATTGGTGATTCTAAATTGGCCCTAGTGTGTGCTTGGTGTGTGGGTGTGTTTGTGTGTGTCCTGTGGTGGGTTGGTACCCTGCCCAGGATTGGTTCCTGCCTTGTGCCCTGTGTTGGCTGGGATTGGCTCCAGCAGACCCCTGTGTTCGGATTCAGCGGGTTGGAAAATGGATGGATGGATGGATTTAATATTAAATTAACAAAAAAAAAAAATCACTGTTTTCCCATCACATTATAGAAGCCTGCTGTTAAAGCACTCTGAACAGTTTTGCTATGTTTTAAAAGAGTAAAATAAGTGTCTTCCTAACAAAGATACCAATCATCACTAGTTTTTTTAGATTTGGAGGGATAGTTCTGTCTCACCTGCTGGGTTCCCAGATGTTCAGTAAGAAGAATACAAAAATAACTTTGCAATATTCTATAACGATTAATGAATGAATGAATGAATTAATTAATTAAAATTAAGAATAAGAAGCAACTTGTAGTTCCCAAAAACACAAGTGTCTCTTGTCAAAGGTATATGGAAATGTGATTTTATGTTTGTAACCATGTAGTCAGCTTGAAACAGAAAAAAACATTTAGCGATGTATTCAATCTTTTATACATCTGACTGCGGATGTTAATGGCATAAACTGCTTTACAGTTTCTGGTGGCAGCAAAAGGCAGATAATATAATAAAAAAATGGTCATGCTTTTTAACATTGTCTGGCATTCATGTTGCCTTTCAGTTGTGTTTCTCTTTTTTTTTTTTTTTATAATTTTATTAATTTTATTGTAATACTTCATACAAATCAATCAATTTTTACAAAAAATAGGATTGAAAAACAAGTCGACCCCCACCCCTGAGAGAGAGAGCATGGCCAACGGGGTAAAACTTAAGGCTCGTAAACATACCTAAATTGATGAGTTTAATAGGCCAGTAGAGATGAATGGAGAAGAAAAAGAAATGCGGAGATAATTGCTTCCTCGGTGCTTTAAGAGCTTATTCTAAAATTTTATTGATTATATCCTGCCAGGTTTTATAAAAATTCTGTACAGATCCTCTAACTGAATATTTGATTTTTTCCAATTTCAAATAGTATAAAACATCGGGTTCCCACTGACTTAAAAGAGGAGAGTTAGGATTCTTCCAGTTTAGAAAAATAAGTCTGCGTGCCAAAAGTGTAGTGAATACAATCACAGTTTGTTTGTTCTTCTCCACTTTAAACCCATCTGGAAGAACACCAAACACAGCTGTTAGTGGATTAAGAGGGATTGTGACACCAAGGCTGTCTGAAAGGCACTTAAAAATTTTGGTCCAAAATGATGTTAATTTGGCGCAGGCCCAAAACATGTGACCCAGTGAGGCTGGGACTTGATTGCAGCGTTTCCAGGTTGGATCTTGCCCTGGAAACATTTTGGACAGTTTTAGGCAAGACAGATGTGCTCGATATATAATTTTGAGTTGAATAATTGTATTCTTTGCGCATATGGAGCTCGACTGAAGTCTCTGCATTGCTACTTTCCACTCCCTTTCTGATATATTGATTAAGAGATCTTTTTCCCCATTGTCCTCTTGGATCTTTGAAAGGGAGGGACTGTAAAATAATTTTATATATTGCAGAGATGGTGTCTAAGTCCTTGAAATTGAACAATATTTTTCCAGCATGGACGAGGGTGCAAGATGAGGAAAATCGGGCAGGTTCTGTTTAACAAAGTTCCTAATTTGAAGATAGTGAAAGAAATGTGTAGCTGGAAAGTTAAAGTTGGAATGTAATTGTTTGTAGGATGCAAAGATGTTGTCTATATAAAGATCTCTAAGCAATTTAATCCCGAATTTTTTCCAGATATTAAAAACTGCATATGTTTGCGAGGGTTGAAAGAGGTGATTCTCTTGCAGAGGTGCCACAGATAAAAGCTTCTCCATTTAAAATGCTTTCTACATTGGTTCCATATTCTGAGTGAGTGAAGCACAATTGGGTTATTAGTATATTGCCGATACCTTGCATTTATTGGGGCACAAAACAGGGAATATAAAGAAGTACTGCTGGATTTTACTTCTTTTGCGGACCAGGCCTGTGTATGTTCATCTATCTGTGTCCAGGTTTTTATAGCTTGTATGCTTGCTGCCCAGTAATAAAACTGAAAGTTAGGTAGAGCCATGCCACCTTCTGCCTTAGGTCTTTGTAGGGTCGCTCTTTGGATACGTGGATGTTTTGAGTTCCAAATAAATGAAGTTATTGTTGAATCTAATTGCTTAAAAAATGATTTATTGATGTATATTGGAATGTTCTCAGGTAGACCTTTGATTCTAAGATTATTCCTTCTGCTTCCATCTTCTAGAGCAGCAAGTCTGTCTCCGAGTTTTTTGCATTCGGAACTGGCAGCTGTTGCTTTTCCATCAGCGGTGGATGCTAGATTTTTGGCTATTTCAGTTCGAGTCGTGAATGCCTGCTTAACATCCTCCAGCTGATTGGCAAGTGCGCTCAGTTTAGACGTGTTTTCCTGAATGTGCTCCTCAATTTTATCCAGCATACCATTAAAGGCCTCCTCAAAGCGGATATATACACGTTTCTCTGAGTCTTTGTTATCCTGCCGCAGCTCTTGCAGCTTCTCACTTGCCTTCTCGCTTGCCTTCTCGCTTTTCTTTATATCATTCTTTATCTCTTGCTTGAGCTCAGCAATCATCACCTTCAGTTTGGACAGATCATTTCTGCTTTTGAGCACCGTCGGTGAAGTGGCGGGCTCTATTACAGCCGATGTTCCTGGCTCGCGTGGAGTAGGTGAAAGTGTGGACTGCAAGGCCTTTTCCAGTTTCAAATGATCTTCTCCAATCAGTGAGCTATCGTGACCTGCGTCACTCGCACATTCATTCCCCATTTTGCTCTCAACTGGAGACGATGCTGCAGACCATGGTCTGGCTTTTGCCCATGTGTTCCAGGTACAGTCTCTGAAAGGCCGTATCTTGAGCTTGAACTTGGACTTGTCGTTCTGGGCTTGGATGCAGCTTTAGTTTTCTTTTCCATTTCTTTCTGAGCCCCTTTCTTGCCGACCATGTTTATATATGCTGTAGTAGAACCCTCGGGTTGGATAAATACAGGATATCTCAGGATAATAAGGAAATAATATAAAAAATAACACTGCTGCTAACAAAGCTCTGCTTCAGATGTCCATCTCTCGCAACGGATGAGACCAAAAGTTGTGTTTCTGTTACACTGCAGCTTCAGCAATGTTACCTCTTGAAGGGAAAAGAGTATAGAGAAAGGGTAGCAGAATTATAATTCACTAATACTTGGGATGTTTAAGTGAAAACAATTTCTCGTGAAAAGTCAGATCACACAAAACCATATGGTTTTTAATAACATATATGGGTAATTGAGTAGCGATTCTTGCATCAATCAATTTATACACAAACTGTTTCTTCCATATTGCTTACTTACAAAAAAGATTGAAAGAACTGATTAAAACATCTGGCAGCAGTCTGCAATCATTCATGTATCCCAAGGCCCTAAAGATATTTATGTTTTGTTAAGAAACTCTAAAGTTGATCTGGCTGAGCTGTCTGGGAGGGTGACTTATTTGTCCCTTCTAATGACCTCTGCCATAATATAACCCTTGTATGTCTGCATAGTAACCTTTATTCATTTTTGTAAGAATTAAAAAAAATTACAGATGTTGCAAGTCTCAAAATTTGGGAACCATAACATTGTCTAAATGCTGTACATTGTACTCTATATGTAATTACAGTGTGTTGTGAGGTCTGCTGAGAAAATAATTGGTTGTGCTCTTCCTTCTGCTGCAGAACTGTATACATCTCGTATACATCTCGTGTCATTAACCATGTCATAAGGATCACCACAGACTCATCTCACCCAGCTCATCACTTATTCCAAAAACTCCCCTATGGTAAACGCTTCAGGTCAATTAAAATTAAAACTAACCCCAACAGCTTCTTTCCCAGAACCATAGCCCTCTCAAACCAGTAACTTAGCCTGCCGTCTTTATATATTCATGCGTTCTGTTATATATTGTATGAAGGTATGTGGTGTGTGTACACATGCATGCACATTACACACTCACATGTTCACTTGCACATCATCATGTGCACATCTCATTTTATAATTGTACTATTCTTCAACTTTGTATGAAGCTTTCTTTTTAACTTATGCTATTAAAGTTAGTTGTATGTGACATTTTATTATGTTATAAAGCAGCTCCAAATCTACCAAGTCAGAATCCAGTACATTAAGTACTGGGGAATAAAAGTGATTCTGATGTATGTAACATTATATGCATAGCAATTACAAGTTTGATCAAATTAATTACTTCTAATTATATTAAACTATAATATCATTTAATGATCTTGCCTTATGATGTAGATGACCTTTCAAAAAAAAGGTTAATGTATTTACCTGACTGAGGTGCTGGTCTTTTATGAGCAAATTAAGAGTAGTCAAAACACAATAGGGTTAATATTCAATGTCTAGGAAATTGGCAACCAAAAATATCCAAACCTGTCCTGCTTGTCTTTTGCATTTTAATTTTCTTTCTTCCTTTCATTCTTGTCTTGCTTTTTTCTGTATGATGATGGCTTTTTGGAACAAATTAGTATTGGTACCTTTTATTGCTTTGTAGAGCAGGAGGGGTGAAGAAGAAGATCCTAGTGGTTCATTTCATGGGGCATCCATTACCTTTTTCTGGTAGAGTTAGACTAAGTTCTTGTTAGATTTCATCTCCTGTCTCTTTGCCTCCTTCAATCAAAGTTGTCAGTAGCACAGTTTTAATCTTAGAACATCAGAAAAACATTTGATGAAAACAGGACATTCATCCTTTCAAAGCTCGCCAATCCTATCCACCTAACTTTTCCAAAAGAATGCCAAGTCAAGTTTTGAATGTCACTCGAATCCTAGTTTCCACCACATTACTTGGCAATTTATTCCCTGTTTCTATAGTTCTCTGTGTGTACAAAAACCTGCTAATGTTTGTGCAAAATATACCTTTAAGAAGTTTTCAGCTGTGCTTCTGTGTTCTCCTTGAACTCATTTTAAAATATCAGTCCAATCTACTTTACTAATTACCTTAATAATTTTAAAGTCTTCAATAATGTCACTTCTTAATCTCTGGAAAGGTTCAACTCCTTTAGTCTTTCCTCATAAACTCATGGCCTGCAGTCTTGGAATCAAACTAACTACTTTTCTGTGGAATTTTTTTAGCGCTGCTGAAAACTGTCGGCATTTCTACAGGTTAGGCCTCACTCGTTTGTTTTAAAGCATGCTCATAATTTCCTTACACATTACTCTACACATCGTGAAATATAACTTAATATTCTATAAGCCTTCTTAATGGCTTTTTAACATCGTCTGGAGGTATAGAGATAGTAGCAAGTCCACTATGACCCCTGGGTCCTTCTCATAAGGTGAACTTTGAAGGTTCAATCCTCCCAATGGGTATGCAAGCATAACATTTGTACTTCCTCTGTTCAGTACCTTACATTTACTTTCATGAGATTTCATCTGCTACAAACCTATATGCTATCCAAGTCCCTTTGTAATGATTCAAGATTATCTTACAATCCACCTAGCTTTGTATCATCTGCAAGCTTCACCAGCTTGTTGTTTATATTCCTATCCAGATCAGTTACGCATATTAAAATCAGCAGTGGACATATCACTGACCCATGAGGGACACCACTCTTAATATCACTCAGATTTTTATGCTGCTGAATCCTGACACCAGTTCCCTTGTTTCTGATAACAACACAATCTGTGTTACCCAACCCAATCTAATGTAAACTGTAAAAGCGGGTGAAGGGTGCCCACTATTTTTACCTTACCAAAGTCCATCGTTGGTTCTTTCTTGACTCGAATAACCTCAGTAGTGTAGCAGAGGAGCCCTTAAAATACAGAGAAAAGCACACACAGATTGTCACCCCAGTTTGTGGGCTACTTGCCAACTCTTTTAATAAGACATTGTGGAAGTTTAACCCCGACACAGACAGGCAGAGTGACACAAGTCCAAGCACAGCACACCCTTTAATCTTCTTCTTTCCTTTACAGCACGCAATATACACACTTCTTCCCAAAACAGCTCAGTCCCTTCTGCTCTTTTCTTTCTCTTTCTCTATTTCTTTCTGTTTCTCTTTCTCTTCTGCCATCTCCACTCCTCTCCCACAAGCTCTGTCCTCCATCTCCCGACTCTGGCTCCCAGAATGGAGTGAGGCGGCCTCTTTAATATCGCACCTGAAAGTATTCCAGGTGCTCTCCAATTAATTTCTGGTAGCACTCCCGGTTGTGCCAGAGGTGCTGCATGGGCACCCAGAAGTACTCCAAGCATCCTTTGGACCTTCTTCTGGCAGCACTCCCAAGTACTTCGATTATGATGATTAATATATGAAAATAGGACTTGTACTCTGTACATGTGAGTTGCCAGTTGTATGTGGTTGCCCAAATTGCAAGGTTGGTTTGTTCCTTGCAACTTGCATTTCCCCAGCTCTCAAGAAGGTGATTGTCTGGTTGTAGGGTCGTGTTCAATGGTTACCATTGATCGATGAAGAGACTGCCTCTGCTATAGTCTGTAAAACATGTTTGTTCTGGACTTTTCCAGTAGCAGCTCAAGATATGCTCCAAGGTTGCTTTCTTAGAGCACAATGGACACTCTGAAGCCTCAAGTCTCCCCCAGCTTTACAAGTTGGATGAACCTGGCAGGACCTCATACATTGCTTGGACTTGTAACTTGCAGTGGTCATCTAAAAACAACCCATGTCACTCTCCTCTCCATGGCCCAATTGTCACCTTATCAAAGCTACTTGCTGTTTCATATCTATTGATATAGTGGAGTTCTCTTCATCCATAACTACTCTCACTTTCTCCTGGATAAGTTTAGGTCTCTCCTTCTCCTTCGCAGTATTACAGCTGGTGGTTAGAAAGTATTCCAAGTCAGTTTTTCTCCTGGATCACTGCTCCAAACAAGGGGCCTCATGTATAATGCTGTATGTAGAATTCACACTAAAACATGGTGCATGGACAAAAACAGAAATGTGCATACACACGAAAAAATTCAAAATCCATCCATCCATCCATGCAGGGTCATGCCAGTCCCAGCAAGCGTATAACGCAAAGCAGGTTCAATCCCTGGATGGGATGCCAGCTCATCGTTACCGCAGTGCAACCATTCCCCCATGTTTAATTATTAACAGTATACATTATTTAAATGAAGTCAACAATTTATTTGTAAAATGTAATATACATACTTTAATGCATTTCATCATAACATTTATATCAAGTATACATTCTAGTGCTCTAAAAGCACACAGCCCCAAGAGGATAGCTCTTGGAAATCTAAATCGAATGAGAGTCCAGGGATCATCATCTGTAAATATGCGCTCTCTTCTGTTGAACTGAATTGAATTTCTTTATTGTTATTGTAAGGTACAATGAGATTCAATATGCAACTTCTCCATTAACTTATTTTCCTATAAAATGATAAAAACTGATAAAAAACAATGACAAATATACAATAAGAAAGCATAAGTATAATATACATATAGTGCAGATAGTGCAAATGGTTCATACAGTGGCTGAGGTTGTGCAATATTACAGTTTTAGTGCAAGTTTACAGTGAGGTAACTTATAAGTACAAGCAGTTCTACCGGGAGCACTTGATGGACTTATTGAGTGCATTTATAGCTCTTGGGATGAAACTGTTTCTGAACCTTGAGGTCTGAGCAGGAAAGGCTCTGAAGCATTTGCTGGATGGAAGAGGTTCAAATAGACTGTGGCATCAGTTGGGCGGAATCTGTGCAGATGCTGGTGGCTTTCCTTTGGCAGCGTGTGCTATAAATATCCTCCAGGGATGGAAGCTGTATCTCAATAATCCTCTGTGCTCTCGACACATCCTGCTGTAGAGCTTTCCAATCAGGTGCTGTGCAGCTGAGATATCACAAACAGATACAGCAGGTTAAAATACTCGGAATGGTGCACTGAGAGTAACAACACTAAAGCAGCTATGGTCTTTGGAATAGTTTGGCCATTCCATGCACCATTCTATTGTTACAGAATGATCACAATCAAGTGCCTTAAATTTGAAAATGATATGCAATTAAATTTGCTGTATTTGATAAAGCCTGCGTCATGGATGTGAATCTAAAAAAGAAAGGCAGGCCACACAGAAACAATAATACTGTTTTGATGCTTGTAAATCCGAGCAAAAAAGTGCATACACATGGTATGAGGCTGTCTTGACAATGTGTACCAAATTAAGCTTTTATACATCTCAAAGTGAGCATGGAAATGGGCGTATGCAACATTTTTGTGTGTACGCACCGTTTATACATGAGGCTCAAGATCTTTTAGCATAGCTGAGAGTCACCCTGCTACAAAACCTCCTCTGCTCTCCACTTTATTTCTTGTTTTGACAACCCCTGGCTGGACCTCTCTTGGATTACCCCTCTAGCCTATGTCATCTTTAACTCTTTTTCAAATACTTCAAGGTAAGCTGTAATTTAGTATTTTTATGTAGTGGGTGATGCTACTTAGTCTCCTTGGTAGCCCCAACCACCCTTTGAGAAAGTTGCTGATCTTCCACTCTAGGTTCTTCATTATGGAGACGGAAACTTCATATACCAACAATGGCCAAAAAATCCTTGGTAGGATGTTGTACTGGAAAATCCATGCCTTGAATGTGACAGTCAGTCTTGACCTGTCAGTTGCTCTCAACCAGCTATCCACCTGGTTTTCCAAATGGTTCTCATGTCTATAATCCCCATCACATCATGAGGCTACACTGAGTGCTAACTGCACATGTGCTGTGGCACAAATACCTCTGTTTTTTGGACAGCTCTCATAATTTAACATTTACTTGCAAAGTAAGGTTTATGAAAAAAAAACAAATGTATTTTTACAGTACCTAAACTAAAGTGTTACCCCACTGTCTATACTGGAGGTTTATATATCTTTGACTGAACAGTTTCTCATTTCGGGCTATGTAGTAAATCCAAAAATCTCTCTTACTGATTCTTTATTGTTACTCTATTAGCATGTCAATTGATTGTTCAAAATGTAAGTTTTTCCATCCTAAAAAAACACTTGTTTATGACTTTCTGTGACAGGTGCAGAATGCCTTATTCACAAATTCATCTCAGATTGACTGTCGTAATGTATTACTGTACAGACTTGCAAACACTGTCATAAAAATTGCAATATGTCTGAAATCCGCTTGCCAGACTTATAAGTCACACAAACCATTGGTAAAATATGACTCATAAGCTGAAAACTCTTCACTCACTTTCTGTAACATTGTACATTAATACAAAAAAGCATCTTTCTACTGACATGTAATATACTTTGTGCCCTTGCTCAGTTATACAGTAACTCTCTGACCTCCTCCAGGTGAACATCCTCTTCTGCAGGCTTTATTCTGGTAATACAAATCCATTTCTCACTGCCCTCAGAATCAAATATTGAACTTTCCTCCATTAAACTTTACCAGTGGTTGTTCCCCAGTGCTCCGAGTAAAGTAAACACTATATTGTTGTAACAGGTATTTTGTGAAGCATGTCCCATGTTAATTTTAAAAATTCAGGCTAAAAACCAAAGACTCATAATGGCCTATCACTCCGAGTAAAGTAAACACTATATTGTTGTAACAGGTATTTTGTGAAGCATGTCCCATGTTAATTTTAAAAATCCAGGCTAAAAACCAAAGACTCATAATGGCCTATCACTAATTTGTTTTTAATTGTTGCCAGCACAACAGGGTGCTTGTCAAACCGCAATGACTAAAAACTATGTTTTTCCTTGAATTGGAACATTGCTGGATTACTTTTATTATCTTAATTTTACCCAGGAAGGGTCAGTACTTCAAAAGACTTTCTCCATTAATCTCACTCCAGGACACAGTACTCCTTGCCAAGTTTCTTCATTCAGAGTACATGAAGTCATCTCTCCAGAGTAACTGGACCAAATAGAATTAACTTGCCATCTACAGGAATTTTCAGATTACTTCACTATCATAGGCTGCAATATTGATGGAGATGAGTCAAAGTACAGGAAGATTGTGAAGGACTTGTCTTGTGGTGCAGGAACAACAACCTGCAACTCAACATTAGCAACAAAAGAGCTGGTGGTGGACTTCCAGCCTGCCAAGACGCCTCTGAGACCAGTCACCATTCAGGGTGAGGACATGGAAGTACCTGGGGGTTCACATGAACAACAAACTGGACTGGTCTGACAACATAATGGTGCTGTACAAGAAGGGCCAGAGCAAGCAGTACTTGCTAAGGAAACTCAGGTCTTTTGATGTGTGCGACAAACTGCTGGAAATGTTCTACCAGTATGCAGTAGCCAGTGTGGTGTTCTATGCTGAGCTCAAAAGAAGCACAATACCTGAACAAACTTGGTGGACACACTGGAAGCTGTTGTGGAAAACAGAATGACAGCAAAATTGGTTGCCATCAAGAAAAATCCCCACGACTGAAAAAAGCATACTTTTATTCTTTGTGTGGTTTTAGGAGTACTGGCACTTAATGTTGTGGGTCAGATACTGTATATACAGTACCATATCATCTGCATATAATGATATTTTCTGTTCAAGTCCTATTCTGAAAATCCCCTTTATCTCTGATGCGTTTCAAAAGCAAACAACAAATGGCTCAATGGTGACTGGAAAAAGCAATGGTGTTAGGCGAAATCCTTATTTAGTACCACGTTCTAGTTTGAAGTAGTCTGAAATAAGGTTAATACAAACTGAGGCTGGACTAATATAGAGTAGTCTGATTGATGTACATATGTTTAGGACAAACCCAAATTTGTGCATTGTGGTTAATAGGTAGTCCCATTCAACCATGTCAAAAGATAGTATGATCTTTGGGATATTACATTTAATAGGTGAATATATTATTTTAAACAAATGTCAAAGATTAGAAGCTAAGTGTCTGCCTTTAATAAATATGGTTTGGTCTTGTGATATTACAGAAGGAAGCACTTTCTCAGTCCTTCCAGCTAGAACTTTAGAGAATATCTCAATGTTACTAATCAGGAGTAATACTGGTCTATATGATGCACTTTTCTTTATTGTACATAAGTTCGTGGATGCAGCTGACTCGAATTGTATAATTTGTATAATGGTATAATTTTTACAGATTTAATGGACTTTACTTTGACTGGGAACAACTGAATCTGTGGATCAAGGGACGAGACCTACGAACATTTCTTTGTATCTGGCGATCTAGGAGCCTGGGATGATGTGTCTCCTTGATTATATTTGCTATGCTGGTCTGCTCTTGATTCATTTTGTTGTGCTTTATGACTATGAACTGATCTGATGTTCACACCTGCCTGGCTTGTGTCTCTGGGGTAATCACATCTGTAATACCCAGCGTTACTTGTTTGTGGCTGTATGTTGGAACCTCCAAATCCTGCTACCTCCTCCTGCTATGCTTTCTGCTGCTTTGCTATCGCCGCTCATCTACCCACCGGCTGTGCTGTGCTGCTTCTCCACTGCTATCAGATAAGTATTGCTCAGTATCATGCTAAAATACTCTTGTGACAAACTCCTTCGTATTAAACAGTTTGTCCAGAGCAAATGGTCTGACTGGAATATCCTAAAAGACACCGGTATTTTGCGGCACCCGAAATATGTACATCATGGGTCAGGTCACCGCCACCGCCAGGCTGCGAATGAAAAGATCACCGGCGGCATTTGCTCAGGAATATGCCATCCTACTCATGGCCCTGGAAATAGAAGTGTCAGTGTGCCAAATTTACAGTATATGAAAATAAACTCCGTTCACGGCTCTGTGCAAAAAGAAGCCTCATTAACTATTATTGCATTGTTTAATTCGAGATCTCTTAATGGCAAAGCATTGGTGCTGTCAGAATTCATCATTGACACCAAACTTGCTGTGTTTAATGGAGACTTGGCAAAAACCGAATGAATTTACGTCTCTCACAAAGGCGACACCTCCTGGCTACACTTTCTTCACAGAACCTCATAGCTCAAGACAAGCTGGAGGACTTGCAGTAATTGTCAGAGTGGATTTAAATATCAAAAGAATCCCAATTGATTGTCCATTGTCTTTCAAGTGCCTGGCTCTTAAACTAATAACGGAATTAGGTCCTGTCTCACTTATTGTTCTTTATCGTCCTTTAAAATACAATGCCTCCTTCATATCTGATCTCACTGAACTATTAACCCAATTAAGTTTTTCTCAGAGAGTCATCCATCTTGGTGATTTGAACATTCATATTGACATCCCCACATCTAAACTGAGAAATGAATTCCTATCCTTACTGAACTGTTTTGACTTGACACAACATGTTGATTTTCCCACCCACTCTGGTGGTCATATATTGGATCTGATCTGTATATCTGAACTATCCGTTGCCAACATTTACAGCACTGATTTCGGACTCTCTGACCATAAAGCAGTACTTTTCACTGTCTCATTACCTCTCCCTCCTCTTACCTGTAAACGACAAATTTCTTACAGAAACCTTAAAAATATCTGTCCCTCTGTTCTTTCAGGATCCATTTCTGATCTTTTACTGTCTTCACCTATTCCATCAACACTAGATAGTCTTGTTGACCACTATTTAAACAGCCCTTCATTCAGCATTAGATAAAACACTGTAGCGGGGCAACATAGTGTTTAAATGTCAGTTCTGAGTGCGTCTCATTTCATTGTCCCGTTTACTGTTTGTGCATCAGTTAATGCCGTCCCTGTAAAAGGGGACAGATGATGGAAGGAGACCACAGCCACAAACCTGGAAAACACCTGTTTACAATCAATCAATCACAGCCGTCACAGGATTATTTAAGCCATCAGGAGGAGAAGGAAGAGAGAGGAGAGAAGGAGATTTTTTTTCACCATCACGACCACACTGTACCTGTTCTTTTCCATATCGCGCTTAGCCATCCAGTTTGTTTTTCCATCTGCCGGATTTACTTCAAGGACCTCACCACGAGAGACCCTGGGGTAGGACTTAATCATCCACCACACACACGAGGATTCATGGTGAGGCTGTTCCATTTTTTCCGGGGAGAATCAAACAACGCAATATCACTAATTCAGTCATCCGCTTTCAGGACAGTTTCTTTATTACCGGACTCACGTTCTCATTCATTTTCAGTTTATCATTCATTGTTATTCATGTTGTGTGTTTATTTGTTACAGGGACAAGGGAGGGTTTTTGTTGTGTGTATATATATATTTGGTGGTGTCTTGTTATTGCTGGGGTGAAGGGATATTTATATTTATATATGTTTCTATTTTTTGCCTGTCTTATTTTACTTAATACATATAACCCGTTTAAATTTTACATCCTGTTTTTGTGTGCTTATATTTTTCACCGTCGATTGTGGGGGAAAAGTTCAATTGGTAAGAAGTACGGCTTGATAGTAAGATTATTTCTCAGTCAATTATCCAAGCCACAGGTCTTGGGAGTGTAGCTGCTGGCTGGGTAAAAGGGGTCGGCCGTTACATAAAGTGGTGCCCTCTCTGAGGAATCTTAATAAATATCTATCGCTGTCTGCCTTTAAACATTTTCCCCATTTAACATGTCTATAGTGCGTGCCGAGCAGGACGACACCATTGCTTCGCCACGGTGTGATGATGGAGTAGCCGGGGCGCGGCACGTCACGGTCAGAGCGTGTTCAGCGGTGCAGGAGGTGGTGGATTCATTGCAGTCGCTGTACCTCGAAGATCACCATGGACCTGAGGAGGAATGCCTGGAGGATGTCTCGCCTCCGTGGGAAGATCTGGCGCAACAACTAACCCGGCTGGATGAGAAAGTCCGCGAGGTTGCTGAAAGTGCGCTCGGGCGCGAAGATGCCTTGCGGGCTCGCATCAGCAGCTCCCAGGAGGAAGTAAAAGAATACCTCAATGAGCAAGTTCAACTCCTGGGGCGGGAAATCGTGTTGTGCCTCCAGAGGTGGGATGAAACTCTTCAGGGGGAGGTCCGAAGGAGTCTCCAGACGTTACGTCAGTTACCCTGTCGTTCAACGCCTTACGGGTATCGTGGGGGGGGGGGGTGAATACATCAATTGGCCCTCTGTTCCTGGGGTGCGCCTTTCCTTTCCCAAGTTGGGGGCCCCTTATAACATTGATGATCTCCTCAACTTTGTGGAAGAAGGGGAGGCGTATCTGGCTGTTAACCCTTTAATCCCAGAAGAGCTTATGGGGGTGATAGGGGCATCACTCTCTGGGCCGGTGTGGAGCTGGTGGCTGACGGCCAAGAAGAACATTAAAGACTGGAGATCCTTTCGTCGATCTTTCCTCGCGGCTTTTCTTCCGGAAGATTATGAATCCGAACTGGAGGACAAGCTGCAATCCATGGTGCAACTGCCTTCGCAATCCATCCGGGACTTCGCCTATGAATATCGGGCTTTGTGTTTGAAGTGGCGGCCGGCTATGTCTGAAGAAGAGGTGTTCCGCCGCATCCTTAATGCCTGCAACCCGCGGTTAGCTGGGGGTCTCAGGGGGGTTGTGGGGTCGGTGGAAGACCTGGTGAAGGTGGGCTCGCAAGTGGAACGGGACTGGGGAAACTCAAAAACGTACTGGAATAAAGTACAAGCCAGTACACGAGAAACCCAGCCCCTAAAACCCCAGTGAGCCAAACCTTGCCGGTTGGAAGCCGATCTCGCCATCATGCAAGCGAGTACGTCCCTCCTGATCGTCCCAGTGAAGCTGCGGGGGTGGCAGGTGGATGCGGTGGTGGATACAGGGAGTCATCACACCTTAATCCGCTCAAGCATGTGGAAGAAGATTAGCCGACCGACAGACAACTTAACATCTGCCCCGTCTGTCCGATTTGTATTGGCAGATGGGAGTGAACACAGGGCCCTGGGCAAAGTCCCCTTGAGGTACTGTGTACTCTCCACCACCTGGGAAATGGATACGTATGTCCTGGATAACCGGCACCTGTCCGTCCCGTTACTCCTTGGGCTGGACTCTTTAACCACCATGAGGATAACCATCCATCTCAGTCCCAGGGGGTATACGGTGCCAGGGGAAGGGGTATGCGACTTCATTCATAAATCCAAAGAAGATCTGGGCTCGGAATTCATTGGCTTCTACGCGGCAGTGAGGAGTGATGTAAGCACCTCGGCGGCAGCCCCTGTGGAGGAACAGCCCGAAGAGGTAAGGCCGGTGCTGAAGAAGTGGGCCGAGGTGTGGACTGAGAAATTAGGAGTCGCCTGTGGAGTTACCCACGTGATCCACACCTCGGACGAAGTTCCAATAAAGCACCGAGCCTACCGCGTTTCTCCACTAAAAAAGGGCATAATTAAAGAACATCTTGATCAAATGCTCGCCGAGGGAATAATCAAATCATCTTCCTCCTCCTGGGCGTCCCCTGTGGTCCTCGTGAAGAAGACGGATGACACCTATCGTTTCTGCATGGACTACAGGGGGGTTAACGGGAAGACGAGCCTGGACGCATATCCCATGCCCCTGGTTCATGAGATTCTTGAGTCACTGCAAGGAGCTGCAGTTTTCAGCACACTAGACCTCCGCAGTGGCTATTGGCAGGTGCCGATGGACGAGGGGAGTAAGAAGAAGACGGCAGTCATCACCCCTGAAGGCTTGTTCCAGTTCAAAGTCATGCCTTTTGGGCTTAAAAATGCTGGGGCCACCTTCCAGCGGCTCATGGAGCAAGTCCTGAGGGGGTTGATAGGCAAGATCTGCTTTGTATACATCGACAACGTCATTATTTACTCCCCTTCTATTAAACAACATCTCCAGGACCTGGACACCATCTTCCAACGATTACATCAAGCGCACCTTACGCTGAACACGAAGAAGTGTACCTTCATTCAACCCCACATACGCTTCCTCTGGCACATTCTTTCATCTGAGGGGGTCGCTGTAGACCCCGAGAAGACCTTAGCCATCCGAGACTACCCCACGCCCACGGATTTGAAATCTTTGCAACGTTTCCTTGGGTTAGTGGGGTGGTATCACAAGTTCATTCCCCGGATGGCTGATATAGCGGCTCCCTTGAACAACCTAAGAAAAAAAGATGTCCCGTGGGAGTGGACAACAGAGTGCCAGGACGCGGTCGAGCAATTAAAGAGCCACCTTCAAGAGCCGCCCGTTCTGGCCCAGCCAGATCCGCAGCTCACTTTCCAGGTACAAACCGATGCCAGCAACCTGGGGCTTGGCGCCGTGCTCACTCAGAAAATCCACCAGGCTGAACACATCATCGCTTACGCCTCTCGAGCCATGCACGGCACTGAGCTCAATTATTCGACAGCTGAAAAAGAGTGTTTGGCTGTCGTGTGGGCTGTGGAAAAATGGAGACACTATCTGGAGGGGGTTGAATTTGAAGTGTACACCGACCATCACGCTCTGACCTGGGTATTTAATCACCCAAAGACCTCCTCCCGTCTAACCAGGTGGGTGTTACGCCTCCAGAACTTTACGTTCAAGGTGACCTATCGGAAGGGCTGTGGCAATATTGTGCCTGATGCTCTGTCCAGGGTGTCAGAGCCACCGGGGATGGTGTGTTTGGCAGAGGCAAAGAAGATGATCCTCCCTCTGCCAAGAAGCCTGGAAGACCTGGCTCAAGCACAAGCCACCAGTCCATTCTGCCAGAGCATCAGGGAGGGACTGGAACAGCAGCGTACCGACCGGGTACACTTCGTGGACCTCCAGGGGGTTCTGTACAGGACCACTCCATCCTCCCTTGGGGGTCTGCAACACCAACTAGTCGTCCCGGAAGGGCTCATCCCCGACTTTTTAAATTACTATCATGACAGTCCTTTAGGTGGTCACCTTGGAAGGACAAAAACTTTATTAAAGATCCTGGGGGTTGCGTGGTGGCCGTCTGTCCGGAAAGACGTTTGCCACCACGTGAAGAAGTGCATCACCTGCCAGCAGCTCAAAAACCCACCTGGTAAACCGTCAGGATTTCTACAATCGACAATCGCGGATGGACCGGGGGAGACTTTGGGAGTCGACCTGATGGGGCCTTTTCCTGTTACCAGCTCGAGGAAGACCGTCCTGATGGTGGTGATTGATTATTTTTCAAAGTGGGTGGAGCTGTTTGCCTTAACGGATGCCAAAACTAACAAGATCTGCTCCACCCTGAAGAACGAAATCTTCACCCGCTGGGGGGTGCCGAAGAACATCGTCTCAGACCGGGGTCCGCAGTTCACGAGCTCTGTATTAGATGAACTTTATACAGCCTGGGGAGTGAAGAAAAACCTGACAACAGCTTACCATCCCCAGGCTAACATGACAGAGCGAGTGAACCGGACCCTGAAGAACATGATCGCATCCTATGTGGGTGAACGCCATCAGGATTGGGATAAATGGCTCCCCGAGCTCCGGTTTGCCCTGAACACCGCTGTGTATGAAGCCACAGGTGAGACGCCTGCTTTGGTTGCGCTGGGCAGACAGCTAAAGGGCCTGCTTGACCGACTCCTTCCAAGAGCCCCTAGTCCAGAAACCACCAGCTACAATAACTTATTTAAAATGGAGGAATTACGGCGGAGAATCCAACAGAGGTTGGTGAGTTCGACATCCAGACAGGCCAAGTTATATAATGCCCGGCGTAAGGAAGCGCACTTTCAGCCGGGTGATTTGGTCTGGATTAGAGCTCACCATCTCTCGGATGCCAGCAAAAGGTTCTCCGCCAAGCTAGCGCCTAAATGGTTAGGTCCAGCCAAAATCATATCTCAATCAGGTCCAGTTAACTTCCAGTTTCAAAGGGGTATCGGCACTGACTCCAAGATAGACACAATCCATGTGGCCAATCTCAAGCTGTACTTCGGCCCTCCCTTGTCCAAGGTTGGGGGGGGGGGGGGAATGTAGCGAGGCCACATAGTGTTTAAATGTCAGTTCTGAGTGCGTCTCGTTTCATTGTCCCGTTTACTGTTTGTGCATCAGTTAATGCCGTCCCCGTAAAAGGGGACAGATGATGGAAGGAGACCACAGCCACAAACCTGGAAAACACCTGTTTACAATCAATCAATCACAGCCGTCACAGGATTATTTAAGCCATCAGGAGGAGAAGGAAGAGAGAGGAGAGAAGGAGATTTTTTTTCACCATCACGACCACACTGTACCTGTTCTTTTCCATATCGCGCTTAGCCATCCAGTTTGTTTTTCCATCTGCCGGATTTACTTCAAGGACCTCACCACGAGAGACCCTGGGGTAGGACTTAATCATCCACCACACACACGAGGATTCACGGTGAGGCTGTTCCATTTTTTCCGGGGAGAATCAAACAACGCAATATCACTAATTCAGTCATCCGCTTTCAGGACAGTTTCTTTATTACCGGACTCACGTTCTCATTCATTTTCAGTTTATCATTCATTGTTATTCGTGTTGTGTGTTTTTTTTGTTACAGGGACAAGGGAGGGTTTTTGTTGTGTGTATATATATATTTGGTGGTGTCTTGTTATTGCTGGGGTGAAGGGATATTTATATTTATATATGTTTCTATTTTTTGCCTGTCTTATTTTACTTAGTACATATAACCCGTTTAAATTTTACATCCTGTTTTTGTGTGCTTATATTTTTCACCGTCAATTGTGGGGGAAAAGTTCAATTGGTAAGAAGTACAGCTTGATAGTAAGATTATTTCTCAGTCAATTATCCAAGCCACAGGTCTTGGGAGTGTAGCTGCCGGCTGGGTAAAAGGGGTCGGCCGTTACAACACCTCCTTTAAAACATAAGGAGGATTCCTTTAAGCGTTCAGCTCCTTGGTATAATTCAGAATTGCGACCTATGAAAGCAGCTGGCTGACATCTTGAGAGAATGTCACGCAAGTCTGCTCTCACCGTGCACATCCAGGCTTTCTCTGACCACCAAAAAACTTTCAGAAAAGCACTAACTGCTGCCAAGAACAATCATTATGGCAGAATAATAGAAAGTGGCCATGCCAACCCAAGGATTTTGTTCTCTGTAGTTAATAAACTGCTAGAACCCACATCTGGACCTCTTCTACTGAAGTCTGTGAGAAATTCCTCCACTTAAAGATCTAAATAATTCAACTAACATAAATACATCATCTGTTTATATCTTTCCCTGTTTTCCCACTCCATCCAGCTCCTTCTTTAAGTTCTCACCAGTCACATCTGCTTTTGTTAATGACCTGCTTTGTAAGATGAGGCTGACTATTTGTGTACTGGACCCCATCCCCAGCACACTACTTAAATCCTGCCTTCATGCCATAATCCCAACTATTACAACAATAATAAACTCATCCCTTGACACTGGCTTTGTGCCGCTCACTTTTAAAATCACTTCTGTAACCCCAATGTTAAAAAAGTCTGGTCTTGATGCTGACAATCTTAACTAATTTCGGCCTATTTCCCACTTACCTTTTCTGTCAACAAGTTCTTGAGCGTGTTGTAGCTTCCCAACTCACCAACTACTTAATTCTAATAATTTGATGGAACCTTTTCAGTCTGGTTTCAGAGCACAGCACAGTTGTGAAACTGCTCTGCTACAGGTAGCCAATGATTTGCTTATGGCAGGAGACTCTGGACAAACCAGCATATAAATTCTGTTAGACCTCAGTGCAGCATTTAACACTGTCCAGAATGGAGAACATGGTGGGTATCTCTGGCACTGCCCTCCAGTGGTTCAAGTCCTATCTGACTGATAGACAAGAGTTTGTTAGTCTTGGCAACAGCAGGTCCAGCTCAGCTCCAGTCACACAAGGAGTTCCTCAGGGATCTGTCCTCGGTCCTCTTCTGTATTTATATAGCTTCCCCTTGGCCATATTATTCGTAGCTATGGACTGGGATATCATTTGTATGCAGACGATACTCAACTCTATTTCTTATTCCGCCCACATAAATCACATTAAAAAACTTTCTTACTTTCACCTCTATAACATATCACATGTTCGCTCCTTCCTCTCCCTTTCTAATGCTGAGAAACCTGTCCATGCTTTTATCACATCCCGCATCGATTATTGTAATTTCCTACTGGCAGGTGCCCCTTCTAATCTTATATCACAGCTCAAGCTTATTAAAAACTCAAGTGCAAGAGTCCTTACACGGACCAGCAGTAGTGAACACATCACACCCATCCTGCTTCGCCTTCACTTGCTCCCTGTGTCTTGCAGAATCGAATATAAAATTCTACTAATATCCTACAAAGACTTAAACGACCTTGCACCAAACTACATCAGTGACCTTCTCCATCACTATGTGCCTGTCCATCCAACTAAGGTCCTCTGATTCTGGCAATCTTGTTGCGTCCCACACTAATCTACACTCCATGGGTGACAGGGCCTTCAGCTGTATAGCGCCCAGACTCTGGAATGACCTACTGAAATTAATTAGATCAGCTGACTCCATGAATTCTTTTAAAAAATAACTCAAAACCCATCTGTTCAGGAAGGCTTTTAGCTCTACTTGACTTTATTACCCTTCTCTCAGTTTACTTCTCTGTCAAGTTGCTCATGTAACCTGTATGTGTGTGTGCTAGACCATCAATTATGTTGTCTGTTAGGCTTTTTTCTCTGAATTTACTATCTTACTCTTCTTTATTTATTTATCTGGTTTAGTACAATGCTATATACTGTATACCCTGCCATTCTTTCTTAAACTCTGTGAAGTGCCTTGAGCATGGGAAAGGCACTATATAAATAAAATGTATTATTATTATTATTATTATTACTTTGTAGTAAGTCCTTATTTTTCTTAGGAAAGATGGACATTAATGCTTGGCGAAAAGTTTGAGGTAGAATTTTGTTGCCTTTTGCTTTTGTACACATTGCTAATAATAGTCATGCTAACTTATTTGAAATTTTTTTTATAAAATTCCACTGGGTAGCCATCTATTGCATCTAATATTTCTGAGAGTGTCAGAGGTTTATCCATTTCCATCGTGCTAAGACTATCTATCTATGGCATCTGTAATGAGTCAAAGAACTCATTAGACTGTGTCTTATCTTCTTTACACTGAGTGTAATATAAGGACTCATAGTACTCTCTAAATGTGTGGGTTATATTTTTATGGTCTATGATTTTATCTCTGTCTGTTTTCGTAATTGCTGTTATTGCATTGCAGACTTCCTGCTTGTGGATTTGTTGACTTACGATCTTATTAGCCTTCTCTTCATGTTGATAGTAATGAGGTCTCGATTTAAAGATGAGCTGTTTAGTTCCTTTAGTAGTCAAGAGGTTAAATTCTGATTGCAAAACCTGTCTTTTCCTATAAGGTGCCTCATTTGGAGATCTAGAGTATTCTAGATCTATTCTGGTAATTTCACTGATTAACTCAGATGCCTTCTTGCTTTCTAATTAACTTTTGTGAGAAACATATGAAATAATCTGTCCTCTAAAAAAAGCCTTCAGGATTTCCCAGAATATACCTAAAGAGACCTCTGGGGATGCATTTGTTTCCAGAAAATAATCAATTTGATTCAATATGAATTCTGTACAGTGCTCATCAGCTAATGACAAAGGGTTAAGACACCAGCTATAAGAGTGTGTTTGTAGGACATTGTAAGTTAAGCTCCATGATCAGAGAGGCATAGTCGGAGATAACAATAGCGTTATACTTATACAATTTGATAATAGGGAAAAAAATATTATCTATGAAGAAATAATCAATTTTTGAGTAACAATGCTGAACTTGTGAGAAACAGGAATATGCTCTAAGGTTAAGATTTAAAAACTTGCATGGGTCTGATAAGTTGTGAACCATTACAAACTGTGTAATTATTTCTGCAGTATTAGATTTTATCGCCACTGTAGCAGAACACCTATCCAGGTCTGGATTTAAAACTCAATTAAAGTCTCCAGTCGTTATAATTTTAGGAATTACACACATTAGGAATAGATGCGAATACATTTTGGATGAAATCTCTATCATCCACGTTAGGTGTATACTTATCAGAATCATTATAGTATGAAATAAATTGCCCTTCAGGATCACATATTATGTCTGACGCTACAAATAGGATGGTTCTTAAGTTAAAGTAGTATATTTTTACATATAAAGGCTTTGGCCCAGATTTCATATTATTGCCAGGTGTTATGGCTATGAAGCCTATTGTTGTGCTGGCATTAACGGATGTTGGGGTAAAAAGGATAAATAAGAAATAGCAAAAGCTCTCATTCTCTCTCTCTCTCTCTCCCCCCAACAACACCCCCCTACACACACACACATTTTGCCTCCGTGAGTGAGGTAGAGCACTCTTCACAAAGACCTAGGGCTTCATGTAAAATGCAGTGTGTAGAATCCACACTAAAACATGGCGTATGGACAAAAACAGAAATGTGTGTACGAACAAAAAAATCCAGATGCATAAATCTGTTCATACGCCAACTTCCACCTTCTTCCACTACATAAATCCTGATCAGCATGAAATGTAACATACATGCATGCACCTGCCGCCCCACCCCTACTCCGCCCAGAATTACACCTCTTTGAATATGCAAATCAACATAAATAGCCAGCATTCTGTGAAAAGACAATGGGAAAAGCAGGGGGAAAAAAGAAGAATTTCAGCGAATACCAAGTGGAGGCAAGGAAAAACATACTATTCGTTGGTTTAAGCAGTGGTATAAGCAACAAAAGAAAGTTGATCGAGTGACATAGAGTGGTGGAGAAAGTCAAAAGTTCAAGTTCAGAAAGTCACACAGTGCCCAAAATAAAAAGAAGTGGTCAGATATCAAAGTCGCTGTGAAAAGGCAAGTCATAGCCCATCATCTGAGTGTCATATGGAAGCGTACTAGGGTACAGAGAAAAGAAAAAAAATAGGGACATAATGGAAAAAAAGGTCGAAATTTCCACTTTAATCACATAGTCTATTTTGTCATTAAAGTAGAACGTCATAAACTTCATCTTAAAATCGTTTAATTTACTAGTTTCTCTAATCCCATCGTAACTAAAGTAGCATGTTAAATGCTTTGTATTCTATGAGTTCTTCATGTACTCTATGTGTGTGAATCACTACGTGCTTCTTAAACATGCTTTCTCTTATGCCAACAGGATGCAGAATATATTACATTCATGATATTATAGCTCTCTGAACAATTTAAATACTATGATGTATACTTAATATCATTTTCATGATGAAATGAATTAAAGCATGTATTAAACATGGGGGCACAGTGACGCAGTGGTATTGATGAGCAGATTGTTCCTGCCTCCCACAAGATGCTTGATGTGCTGTGCATGACCCTCAATAAAATAATTTATTGCAGAAGTACTGTCTCTTTCAGACGTACTAACCCCCAATTCCTGTACTTCCTTTTCTTTCTCCAAGTAACCAATTTAATAAATGTCAGGCCTCTGTAAGCTTAGAATGCTGATTCTTCAAAACTTTTAAGAAACATTGAAATATCTTCGTGTTTAATTATTCCATCCATCTATCCATCCAGGGTCACGCCAGTCCCAGCAAGCATACAGAGTGAGGCAGGAACAATCCCTGAACAGGGCACCAGTTCATTGCTACTACTGTCCACCATATCCACACATTTAATTATTAACAGTATACACTATTTAAATTAAGTTAAAAATGAACCTGTATAATGTAATATATGTACTTTACTGCTTTTCATCTTAAAAATGATATCAAGAGCTCCAAGAAGATAGCGCCTGGAAATCTAAATCGACTTAAATGTCAGTCATCATCAGCTGTAAATACGCACTCTTTTCTACTGAAATGAATTGAATTCCTTTATTGTTATTGTATGGTATAATGAAATTCAATATGCAAATCCTCCATAAACTCATTTTCCTTTAAAATGTAAAATAACAACAATAATAATAATATAATAAAAAACAATGAAAAACATACCATATGAAAGCATAAGTGGCTCAGGTTGTGCAAAATTACAACTGCAATGCAAGTTTACAGTTAAGCAATTGTACTTATAAGTACAAACAGTTATACTGGGAACACTTGATGGACTGATTGAATGCATTTATAGCTCTTGGGATGAAACTGTTTCTGAACTGTGAGGTCTGTACAGGAAAGGCTCTGAAGCGTTTGCAGAATGGGCAAAGTTCAAATAGACTGTGCCCATGGCTAAGGCAGCATGTGCTCGAAGCTGTATCCCGATAATTCTCTCCATTCTTGAATCAATCTGCCATAGAGCTTTCCAATCAGTTGCTGTATAGCTGTGATTCCACACTTGGATACAGTGGGTTAAAATACTCTGAGTGGTGCACTGAGAGTAGCAACACTAAAGCAGCTGTGGTATTTGGAGTAATCTGGCCATTATATGGTTACAGGTTGATTGCAATCAGATTTATAGGCGATATGCAGTTAATTTCAGTGTATTTGATAAAGCCATGTCAGGGATGTGAATCTAAAAAATAAAGGGAAACCACACAGGGACACTAGCACTGCTTTGATGCTGGGTGCCACCAGTTTGTAAAACCGAGCTGAAAACTTGTGTACGCAATGGTTTGAGCTAGCGTGAGAATGTACGTGGCTTTACAGCAAGTTTAGTTTTTATACATCGTGATGTGAGCATGGAAACAGTCGTACGCAACATTTTTGTGCATACGCACCATTTATACATGAGGCCCCAGGTCCTTTGACATGCCAAGAGAAACAGAGAATGTCCAGAGCAAAATGAAGGCCCCAGGAATGGTGTTCAAAAGGTAAAAATTTATGTATCTTGAAAGTATAGTCCCAATACAATAAACCAAGGGAACAATGTTAAACAGTTCCCATGGAGTTTGAGATAATGTATGATAGTACATTCCCAATACAATAAATCAAGGATATGAAATAAAAAAAAAACCCTGTAAATAGTTAGTTAGTTTATAGTTGCCAAGAAGTACATATATTCATTGAAAGAGATTCCAATAGTTGCCAAGAAGTATATATATTCAATGAAAGAGATTCCAATATGATATAATAATTGAAAAACAAAATTAAAAAAAAGAGGGAAAGGTAGCTGAAAAGAAAGTAGAATGTATAGTTACGGCAAGTGTTGTATTACAAATGGTCCAAATTCCAAGTTGCAAGCAGAATTTTCTTTACCTTGTCAGAGCACAGTATGACTCATAATCGTGTTTCAAATGGATGTCTGAATCAGTCTGCTTAGCACCTTTCTGCTTAATTTGGAGAGCTAAAAATGTAAAACTGACTTTCAATATTTACTTTTAATTTGGCATGGTACAAGAGGCTGTAACTGGTATCAGCAGTGCATAGACGCTACTTAATACTGTAGCATACGGCATGTTTTGCAGGTGTTGCAAGGGAGAAATCTGGAAAAATACGAATCCAGTTATTTTGAAATATAATTTCCTCTTTCTCCCTGAAAAGGGATATGAAATTTTGTGTGGCCTGTAGTTTGTCGAAATGGATAATAAGGGCTTCTCTGTTTTGATGTATTTGATCCACATATACGGTAGGCTGCTGAGATCTCAGTGCCCAATTTGAAGCCCTCTCCAGTTATTTTAGAGAATAGTTCAGCTATGAATTTCATTTTGTTTGGACTTTAAAATTTTTCAGAGAGACTTTCGATTCTGATGTTGTTCCTTCTATATATAGTTTATCTTCCAGTGCAGCCAGTGTGTCAGCGAGCACTTTGCATTCTGATTTTGTAGTAGTAAACATTTTATTTAAATGTTTCTCCAGGTCTTTTATATCTTGATGCTTTTTCTCACTCTTTTTGTTTAGGTCCATTACTTCTTTCATTATATCGCTCTTTATATGATTTATGCCCCCCTAAAGTGTGACAATCATTTCCTTCAGCTCAAAAAGTGCGTCTTGGTCTTCTCCACACTCTGTAGGCAGAGTTGTGAGTCCGGTTGGGGTTGATGTGGCTCCCTCAGGGGGATATTAGCTGCAGGTGACAGTAGGGATGAAAGGGCCATGCTTATTTCCAATAATCCTCCTGAAATCAATGAATTCTCCTTGTCTACCTCAGTCGCAGTTTCGCTCCCACTTTCACTTTCGGCTGGAGGTGATGCTGCACTGTGAGGTCCTGGCAGATCAATTCATTCACTCGTCTGTTCCAGATCAGTCTGCGGTAGGCCATACTGTGACCGTGAGGCTGGTTTTGAGTTTGACTTTGATGAAAGTTTAGCTTATCCTTTTCTTTCTGAACTCTTTGTTTGCTGCTCACACTTATTTTTACTCATGTATGATGTAAATACCGGATACCTTAGGATGATAGTAAAAAAAAAAAAACTGGGTAAAATAACACCGCTGCTAATGAAGCTCAGCTCTAGTCATCCATCTCACACAAAGGACGAGACCAACTATTAATCCAATCACAGGGTGCGGACAGCATAGGAGCAAATTTAAAGATATCTAGGGTCACAAAAATCTCCTAGAAATCCAGAGTAAAGCTGAGTGATAGAAAGCTGAAGTAGTTGTGAAATATAACTGAAAGATATTTGTGGACATTGATGCAGTGCAGAAGTGGTGGGTCTTTGGTTACCTGCCAGATCTACAGTGTCTGTAAAAAGTATTCACCTCCTTGGAAGTATTCATATTTTATTATTGTAAAACACTGAATTACAGTGGATTTTATCTGACTTTTTTGACACTGATCAACAGAACAGTACTCTGTAATATCAAAGTGAAAACAGATCTCAGCAAAGTGGTCTATATTAATTACAAATGTAAAACATAAAATAATTGATCATGTAGGTGTTCGTCCACTTCAAATCAGTATATAGATAAATTATTGATTGATAGCACTTTATTTGTTCCTATGGGGAATATTAAATATATAAATAGATATTATTATGTTATGACAGACAACAACCAATCAAACAGCAATACCCCTCTCAGATGAACACCAGAATAACTGAAAAAAAGAAAAATTCTTACTTGTCTAGAGGTAAAAAGAGCAGTCAAAGTCACAGTGAGTCTTTATAAAGTCATATCGCCATTGGTATGGAGGAGCCACCACAGCAATTCTTGTCACACTTCTCTTGAATAATTTGCTGGCTGAAAGTACTCAGTGATAGTGTGTCAACCAGGGGATGTGCAGCATTATTCATAATGACACTCACTTTTTGTTTCATTCTCTGTTTCGATACTACATTCGGCAGGTCCCATAACTAAGTGTGCCCTTTTAAGTAGCTTGTTGATTCGATGGGCCTCTCTTGAAGTGATATTATCAGCCCAGCACACCACAGCATAGAAAATCACACTGGCCATCACAGAGCTGTAGAAGACGTGAAGTATGTCACTCCCCACTTTAAAGGAGCAAGTCTACTAAGAAAAAAAGAGTCTGCTCTCTCCTTTCTTATACAGTTCCCCTATGTAAAGAGACCAGTCTAGCCTGTCATTGTGGACCCACAAGTATTTGTGGTAGTGCATTACCCCCATATCCACTCACTGAATAGTGACCAGACATAGAGGCTCTTTGTTGCAGCAAAAATAAACAACCAGTTCCCTGGTTTTGCTGATGTTAATTTCCAGAGAATTCTTTCTGCACCAAAAAAAACAAAGTTCACCATTTGTCTCCTATACTCTGTCTCATCCCCTTTATCAATATATCCCATTAGTGCAGTGTAATCAAAGAAATGGCTGGACCTTATGGATAGGTCTCTAGCAGCTTTGCATATATGGATACAGTAATGCTTCCCAGTTCTTTTTTGTAAAACTGCTCAAGCTCTGTCAGGTTGCGCAGGATTAAAGAATGAACATCCTTTCTCAAATCCAGACACAAATGCTCAGTTGTTTTGAGATCTGGACTGTGATTCTACCAAAGCAGGACATTTGTTGTTGGGCCATTTTTGTGGACATTTGAGGTTGTTGTCTTTCTGGAAAACAAATATTATCTCAAGATGCAAGTTTCTAACCCTAACCTCAAGAGGTTTCATCCAGGATTTCTTTGTAGTTTGCATTATTTTACTTTCTACCCTCACAGGCCCTCCAGGACCTACTGTAGAGAAGCATTCCCACAGTATGATGCTGCCACCACCATGCTTTTCAGTAGGAATTCTGTGTTTCTGATAAAGTGCAGTGTCTAGTGTATGCCAAACACATCGTTTAGTCAAATGGCCAAACCCAAAAGCTCAGTTTTTGTCTCATCAGACCACAGAACCTTCTTCCAGTTGACATCAGACTCTCCCATGTGCCTTCGGGCAATTTCTAGCCAAGATGTTTTATTTGTTTTTTTTAACACTGACTTTCTCTTCGTCTCTCTCCCATAAAGCTGTGACTGGTGCAGCTTCGATTGTTGAATGCAAAGTCACTTCAAACTCAGCCACATCAGAGTTCTCATAGGTTTCTTGGTGGCCTCTGTCACTAGTCTTCTACTTGCACGTTCACTCAGTTTTTGCAGATGGCCAGCTCTAGGCAGATTTACAACTGCACCATACTCCTTCCATTTCTTAATAACTGATTTAAATCAACACCAAGGAATATTCAGTGACTTAGATATTGATTGACATGGATATTTTCTCTGTCCCCTGATTTGTGTTTTTCAATTACTTTCTCATTCAGTTTCTTCAAGCATTCTTCTGTCAGATTTATATAGGTAAGCCACAATACTGACTCAGCACAAGTTGTACCTTCTGGATACAGGTGCATTTATATTAAAATCAATTGAAACCCCTTGACTACAGACAGATGATCGCCATTAAATTAATTATGTAACTTCTAAATTAAACTTTGGCTGCACCATGGATGTCATGTTAAATGGGGTGAATACTTATATGATTAATTACTTTGTGTATTATATTTGTAATTCATTTAGATCACTTTACAGAAATCTCTTTTCACTTTGGCATTAAAGAGACTTTTTTTTGCTGATCGGTGTCAAAAAAGGCAAATTAAAGCCACTATGCTTCAATGTTGTATAACAAGAAAATGTGAAAACTTTCAAGCGGAGAACACTTTTCATAGCTACTGAAAAACATCAGAGTGAGATGTAGTAGAAAAGCTAATGACAGGTGTTTTGTTAGAACACATCTAAAGTGTCTTGCTTTTTTGTCATGCCTGTATCTTCAAAATAAAGAAGATGGCAGAGTTGTTGAAAATGTAGGTGAATTCAAGTGAAATGTGAAGTGAAACCAGGAAAGAAACAAAGGGGAAAATGCATCATAGATTCTATTCTACTTATTTGAAGCTTGATAGAACATTATTTATTGACCAACATAAGAAAGAACGAGAACCAAAAGACCTGTGATGAATATCTTTCACAGAAGGATGTTTGCTTTTGCTTCACAATACATTTCCATATGCAGATAATGCACCACAGGCAGAACAGTTATCCAGTTATAGAGAGGAATGCTGGGCTTCAAGAAAAACAGGAGATCAGGATGAAAGAGGACCAGTCAAGGAGTCCAAGGGCATAAAGGAGCCAGAAAAGCAAACACAGCAGATATAAATTTTGAAATTTCCTAAAGCAATAATAGGATCAGAGCGAGAAGGCTGATATGAGGTTAATATAGAAGCTTCTCAGATATACCCCAAGAATAGCACATTGATTGATATGGTCACACATGAGCATCTAAAGATTACCTTCCAGCCTCAGATCTTCTTCATCTTTCAGCTGCTGCCATTAGGGGTTGCCACAGTGGATCACCTTTTTCCATATCTTCTACATCTTGTCACACCCAAAACGTGCATGTCCTCTCTCATCACATCCATAAACCCTCTCTTAGGCCTTCCTCCTTTCCTCCTGCCTGACAGCTCTGGTCTTAGCAACCTTTTCCCAATATACCCAACATTTATCCTCTGTACATTTCATTTCTAATCCTGTCCATCCTCGTCAAACCCAATGCAAATCGTAACATCTTTAACTCTGCCACCTCCAGCTCTGTCTCCTGTCTTTTGGTCAGTGCTACCGTTTTCAACCCATATAACATAGCTGGTCTCACTGAAGTCTTGTAGATCTTCCCTTTCATATTGCTGGTACCTTACCATTGCAGACCTCATCATTGACACAGTTCCCTCGTACATATCCTGTACCACTACTAAGCATACCTCATACAATACCATAACTCCTCTCTAGGCAGTCTGTCATATGCTTTCTCCAAGTCTCCAAGCTTCTCCACTCCTCAGGCATCCTGGAACTTTCAAAGATTGCTTTAAACAATCTAGTTAAAACTCCACTGCCATGTCTCCTAAACAACCCCATGCTTCTACAGGTATGTCATCTGGACCAACAGCATTCACATTTTTCATCCTTTTCATAGCTGTCCTTACTTCCTCCTTGCTAATCCGTTGCACTTCCTGATTCACTATCGCCACATCATCCAACCTTCTCGCTCTCATTTTTTTCATTCATCAACCTCTCAAAATACACTTTCCATCTATTCAACACACTCTGCTCTCTTGTGAGTATGTTTCCATCATTATCCTTTATCACACTAACCTGCTGCACACCTTTTTCAGCTTGGTCCCTCTTTCTAGCCAATCGGTACAAGTTCTTTTCTCCCTCCTTAGTGTCCACACTCTTAAACAGCTCATCATACGCCTTATCTTTAGCCTTCACCACCTCTCTCTTCACCTTATGACTTATCTCCTTGTTCTCCTGTCTAATTTCTTCAAATCTCTGATTATCACACTTCTTATTTGCCAATCTCTTCCTCTGTACTGTCTTGTACTTTCCCACTCCTCCACTAGGCTTCCATGTCCTCCTTACTCTGTCCAGATGTCACACCAAGCACCTTTGTAGCTGTCTGTTTTACCACTTCTGTTGTAGTTGCTCAGCTATCTGGTAACTCTTTGCTGCCACCCTTTGCCTGTCTTACCTCCTCCCTGAACTCCATCTTACAGTCTTCCTTTTTCAACTTCCACCATTAGATCCTTGGCCCTGCCCTCACTCTCCTATTCTTGTTAATCTCCAATGTCATCTACAGACCACCTGTATGCTGCCTAAATATGCTTTTCCCTGTCACCACTTTGCCACTTTCAGACTGAGTCTCTATGACCCCTACCCAATTGTTCCTCTCATCCACACCATGGTAGAAAATTTGAACCTGCCTCTAATACACCTGGCCTTCCATCTAGTCACTTGCATGTACAATATATCAACCATCCTTCTCTCCATCATATTGGATAACTCTCTCCCTTTATCAGTCATACTACCAACATTCAAAGTTCATACCCTCACTTCCACTCTCCTATCCTTCTTCCTCTCCTCCTACCTCCGGACACACCTTCCCCCTTTTCTTCTCCTTCGGCTGACAGTAGCCCACTTTCCACCAGCATCCTGCTGGCTAACAGTACTGGTGGCAGCTGTTTTTAACCCAGGCCATAACCTTCCAGGCTCAGATAAAGTAAACAATGAGATGGGGTGCTGTCACTAACAGTATTGTCTCTCTTTTTCTCTGCAGTGCAGATTAGGATGCTCAATGAGGGCCTGCCACCCACTACACCCTAGGAAACCCTGCTCTTCCAGTCATAACCATATAACACCAAGAGGTCCCGCAAGATGGTGGCTTGATTTTGGGAAAGTGACCTCACATGATGGAGCTCTCCAACATCAACCAGCTCGAGAGACCTGGGGCCTCATGTATAACGCCGTGCATAGAACTCACACTATAACATGGCATAAGCACAAAAGCGGGAATGTGCATACGCACAGAAAAATCCAGATGCAGGAATCTGTACATACGCAAACTTTCACGTTCTTCCACTACATAAATCCCGATCAGTGTGAAAAGTAACGCACATGCACGCGCCTTCTGTCCCGCCCCAACTCCTCCCAGAATTATGCCTCTTTGAATATGCAAATCGATATAAATAGCCTACTGTGAAAGGACAATGGGAAAATCACGGGGGAAAATATAAGAATTTCAGCGAATACCAAGTGGAGGCAAAGGAAAAATGTACTATTTGTTGGTTTAAACAGTGGTATAAAACAACAAAAGGAAGTTGATCGAGTAACAGAGTGTTGGAGATACTCAAAAACTCAAGTTCACAAAGTCGCACAGTGCCCGAAATAAAAAAGAAGTTGTCACATATCAAAGTCGGCGTGAAAAGGCGACTCGTAGCAGACCGTCTGAGTGTCATATGAAAGCCTATCAGAGTACAGAGAAAAGAAAATAAAATAGGCACACAGTGGGAAAAAAGCACAAAATGTCAACTTTAATCTCGAAATTTCCGCTTTAATCACGTAGTTTATTTTGTCATTAAAGTAGAACATCATAAACTTCATCTTAAAATCATTTAATTTACTAGTTTCTCAAATACCTTTGTAACTAAAGTAGCACGTTAAATGCTTTGTTTTGTATGTGTTCTTCTATGTGTTCTATGTGTGTGAATCACTACATGCTTCTAAAAAAGACGTTCTCTTCCTCCCACAGGACACAGAATCCATTACATTCATTGATATTACAGCTCTCTGAATAATTAAAGTACTGAGATGTATACATGATATCTTTTTCATGATGATAGGAATGAAAGCATGTTATTAAACATGGGAACACGGTGGCGCAGTGATTGTTCATATCTCAAAAGAAGTGGGAGTTCAAGGTGATGTTTGTACATAGGTGCAGAATTTGCAGAGACATAGGAAGCAGAGGTGCGAGGAACCTCATCAGAATTGTCTCATGTTAAGAGTGGTGTTCCACAGGGGTCAGTGCTAGGGCCGCTGCTACTTTTAATATATATAAATGATTTAGACATGAATATAAGTAACAAGCTTGTTAATTTTGCAGAAGATACCAAGATAGGTGGATTGGCAGATAATTTGGAATCTGTTATATCATTACAGAAGGACTTGGAAAGCATACAGACTTGGGAAGATTTGTGGCAGATGAATAATAAAGTATTATATATAGGAAGTAAAAATGTTAGGTTTGAATACACAATGGGCGATCTAAAAATCAAGAATACACCTTAAGAGACAGACTTAGGAGTTGTAGTGGACTCTAAGCTATTGACTTCCAGACAGTGTTCAGAAGCCATTAAGAAGGCTAAAAAAATGTTAGGTTATATAGCACGATGTGTGGAGTACAAGTCCAAGGAGGTTATGCTCAACCTTTATAATGCACTGGTGAGGCCTCATCTGGAGTACTGTGTGCAGTTTTGGTCTCCAGGCTACAAAAAGGACATAGCAGCACTAGAAAAGGTCCAGAGAAAGCAACTAGACTGATTCCAGGGCTACAGAGGATGAATTAAGAAGCAAGGATAAAAAAAAAAGTCTTTTCAATTTAAGCAAAAGAAGATTAAGAGGTGACAAGATTGAAGTGTTTAAAATTTTGAAGGGAATTAGTACAGTGGATTGGGACTGTTATTTTAAAATAAGTTCATCAAGAACACAGGAACACAGTTGGAAACTTGTTAACAATAAATTTCGCATAAACATTAGGAAGTTTTTCATTACACAGTGTCACAGGCGGCTGGGTGCCATACCCAGCCAGGACGCCTATATAGCGCCTCTATCAGGAAAGGACAGACGACCTGGTTGCTATGGGGGTCACGGGAACCAAGCTGGGAAGCTCAACCCTATAGGGGCCTGTGTCCACCACCAGGGGTTGGGTTCTGGATGCTGAAGCCCTGGAAGCCAGCACTTCCGCCACACCAGGAAGTGCTGGCAGAAGTTCATCAAGGGGCACCTGGAGCATATCTGGGGCAGCTTAAAAGGGGCTGCCTTCCAACAGTCGGGGAGCTGGTGTCGGGCAGAAGGAGACAAGGCTTTGGAGTGTGGAGAGAAGGACCATTGTGAGGCCAGAGAGAAGGGTGATCGGTGCTGGAAGCACTGTGTGCTGTGCGGGACTCTAATATTTGTAAATAGAACTGTAAATAAATCCTGTGTGGTGGACTGAAGACGGTGTCTGTCTGTCTGTGGTTGGGCTGGCTTTCACAACAGAAAGAACCCCAGACACTTTGAATAAGCTGCCAAGTGGTATGGTAGACAGTAAGACTTTAGGGGCTTTTAAAATTAGACTTAATGTATTTTTAGAAGAATTAAGTGGATAGGACTGGCGAGGCTTGTTGGGCTGAATAGACTGTTCTCGTCAAGATTGTTCTAATCTTCTAAACACCTACTTTCCTAACACTATAAACACACCTTGGATCCATCAAAGATAATATGTTATCTTGAAATTAAAATACTGATGCATGTTATGCAAAGGTCAATAACTGTGCTTCTGACATAGCTAACACTTACGGTAGTAGCAAAGGTCTTGTTTTTTTTTAATAAAACAGTTCCACAGGTGCTTAATGTTATAGTGTACTGGCTACTGCTACTGCCTTTCAGTCCTGACTGAATTACTGTTTGTGTCATTTTTTTCCTCAGACCACCACACTTTACATTACTTTACCTCATTGTTTCCTTTTGCAGATCTTTAGAGAAACTTGGCATTCTGCTTATGTTCAGAATTCATGTTTTAAGCTGTTTTAAGCGGACTGCAAAAACTAAATTCCCCTCTCAAACAGAATCTAGAAATGCTAACCTCATTGTAGTAAATTGAATCATATTTTAATATTCTTTGCATAAATCAATTAACCATTTAATTAATCGGGCGGCACGGTGGCGCAGTGGGTAGCGCTGCTGCCTCGCAGTTGGGAAAACCTGGGGACCTGGGTTCACCTCCCGGGTCCTCCCTGTGTGGACTTTGCATGTTCTCCTCATGTCTGCGTGGGTTTCCTCCGGGCGCTCCGGTTTCCTCCCACAGTCCAAAGACATGCAGGTTAGGTGGATTGGCGATTCTACATTGGCCCTAGTGTGTGCTTGGTGTGTGGGTGTGTTTGTGTGTGTCCTGCGGTGGATTGGCGCCCTGCCCAGGATTGGTTCCCTGCCTTGTGCCCTGTGTTGGCTGGGATTGGCTCCAGCAGACCCCCGTGACCCTGTGTTCGGATTCAGCGGGTTGGATAATGGATGGATGGATTTAATTAATCTATATTCTCATTGCACATCAATGTAATCTTGATAATTCAACATGCTTTTAAATTTTTTTTTATTTCTTTTATCTGTTCAAGAACATATACATATACTGTATATTTAAATACATGAAGAAATTTTGAAATTCCTTGCTGTATTCATACCCAACAACAAACTTTGTGGGTTGCACTTAATGTAAACTTTATATGAAGACTGCCTCCTAAAAGTGGGGTGGAGAAGGTCACGTTGCCATGACGTGTGTTTTGTGTATGTGTTTTTAGTAGGGATGCAACTAATGATTATTTTGGTAGTCGACTAATCGTTCAATTTTTTTTTTTGATTAGTCACGATTATTTCATGCCTGACTATTTTGAAGCCTGCGACCTGTGGTTCCATCAGCTGTCCTGACTGCGACTCTCCGAGGAACAGATTCAGATGTGCGGAATGCTTCGATTCCTCTGTAAGCAGGACGTGGGTCGTTGACCACAGATGGTGTGTCACTTGCTCATAGATTCCTCTAACAAACGCCTCTTTATCTGCCCTCAGGGCCCTCGCAGCCATCCTTCTCAGTTCCCACTACAGACCAGAGTTGCCATTGAGCCGGTCGCTACGACTCCTCTTGATGATATTCTGGGTGCCCTGTGAGATGAAACACCTCATCCTAGGAACACCAGTAACACCAACACAACACTGAGCAACCTTCAGGGTCTTGTCATGGAAGGTCTCCCACATCACATTAGGATCAGCAGTCGTACCCAAATCTGAAAGTTCCTCACACAAACTGCGTGCAAACTCATTAGAAACAGCCTGGTCTTGGAGTCTGGCCAAGTCCAGGCTCATTTTCCTAGCAAGTGGTAACCTACTGGACCTAAGCTGGATCCTAAGAGTAGCAACAACAAGTCTGTGGTCAGAATTCACAAACTGGGCACTTCTGTAGACCTTGCAGTTTTGCAAGAGCCTCCAGCATCTGCCCACGAGGATGTGATTGATCTCCTTCACCACACCACCAGTATTGGAGTACCAAGTCCAACGATGTGGTTCATGGCGCTGGAAACAGGATCCAGTGATTCGCAGCCCCTAACCTTTTGCAAAGTCAAGGAACATGGAGCCATATTCACCACAGTCACCAGACCCATGGGGACCGAGATAATCGTCATAGCCAGCCCTGTCAGTGCCAGTGGCTGCATTGAAGTCGCCCATGATCAGAGGAGTGTCACCCCGTGGGCACCCATCAACCACTAAGCAAAGCTATGAATAAAATGTCTCCCTCACCGAGACATCACTCACAGCGTTTGGAGCATAGACTGAGACAACAGACAAGGCACCCAGGGAGTGCCATAATCTGAGTCCCATAATACGCTCATTGAAAGGAGTGACATCGGACACCATCGGAAGAAGCCAATCCGCTACAGCAACAGCTACTCCCTGAGTATGACAGCCATCAGACCGACCAGACCAATAAAATATGTATCCACCTACAGAGATTTGGCCAGTCCCTGGTCTGCGCACCTCAGAGAGTGCTGCCACTGAAATGTGTAGTTTACGCAGCTCCTCCGACAGCAGAGGAAGATGATCATCTTGCCAGAGAGACAAGACGTTCCATGCGCACACCCGTATGGGCCGCCTCAAATTGGGACCCGAGTGCTGCTGTGCAGCTGGTGACACCTCAGCACCACACCAGTTCCGATCCCCAACAGACCTGATGGAACAGTCCTTACAGATGACATTGCAGTTGTGACCCGCTGGGCTGGCTACTTTGAGCAGTTATTCAAAGCTGATCCTCCGGCTAGGATGTTGGATATTTCTGGGTCCACGGTTCATAACACCTGGCTGCAGAAGATAGAGGGTCATTTCCGGAGGGTAGGACTGGACCGCGTGTCTGCCTGGGGGGTTGCCAACCGGGATCCCGAGTTGTTTCGTTGTGTAGTGGGTGCGGCAATGTACCAGTGCATGCTCCCCAACTAGACTTGACTTGACTTGACCTGTGGTTGTACATCCTGTTCTGGGCTCCAGTGCATGTCTTACCTCATCTGCTCACATCTGTCCACCTGTGAATGCCACCCTGATGTCTCTGCATTAACATGATTAAAATTAATAATAATCAAATTAAAATAACAACCAGTGAAACATATGAATTTGAAAATAATCAGAAGTTTTTGTATTAGTGTGACCATCACAATAAAAAAGAAATACATTAAACAATACAAACAAAAAAAGAGCATTTAACTTAACCAAAAAATACATCGTTAAAACAGACACGTTTTTCATATTTTAGTGATAAATGACAAAATGTAGACATAAACTATATAATGTGTAAAGCCTGAAGTGCAAATATCAAATAAACACTTTCACAAAAGGTTCAAGGATGATACAATAGCTTCTGTGGCGCAGCAGTAGGAATTGCTGACTTATAATCCAGAGTCCCCTGGTTCGATCCTGACTGCCTCGTATATATTTAGTGAGTTGCTCTTATTGTTAATATTATACAGTAAACACATACATTTGATAAGCATTTGTAACAGCCACTGTAAATGTATAGTACTTGTAAAAGTTACCTTTTTTTTTTTCATTTTTATTCTGTCAGTCACGATCACGATACATACTACCGTCCCCCCCCCCAGGGATCTGACACTGTTACTTTTTATCTGAAACTGGGAATAACTGTAGATGTGTGTGGTGTTTTGAGACAATCAAACTGGAAATTCTCTGATCTGGATGGATAAAAGCTGACACACAAACACTGGCGAATCTGCCTTATTCATATCTCATTGTCACTTGATTTTTTTTATTCAATTTTATTGAGTGTTCCTGCTTACAATGAATTAGTATGTACCTTATGGCCTGTGATGTCAAAGCCACACTGACAAAAAACAGAGACATAGGTTTATATGATATTTGGAATTATTCATTTTATGACCTTATAGTACATTTCGGAAAGCATTGTGGCATGGATGCAACATTATTATATATATTATTCATATTCATTCGCGTACCTTCTTACGGTTGTAATCAGTGACCGCGTTTTTTTTTTTCTCCCGACTTTCCCCAGTCTGCACAGGACTCCAAGAAATGCAAAGGAAAGAATGTTCCTCTGCAAGGTGAGCCATGAACGCTCTTCTTTTCTCAGTGGACTCCGTACATGCCTTGCACAGTACATGTGTTTTGATCACTGCCAGGTCAAGCTTGTTATAGCACAAGCAACCGGCTACCTGTGTGCTCCTGTTAGAATGAATAAGCTCACGCCTTCTGGTGTCAGCGCACAGCACCGGGGAAAAAAAAAGGAAGAGACAAATATATGTGACATTTTGAAGAAATTATTGTATGACCTGAATAGTACCAATCAGAAAACATCATTGCACTAATGCAATATTATTTGAAAAAGAACAGATTGGGTGTAAATTTGTTACTTGTAAATGTTAGCTTTTTTCACTTTTATTTTCTCAGTCTTGTTCTCTCTCCACTCCTGATCGACCCAAACTAACTAACTAATAGCGCCAGCATAAATTCTCAAGAGACAGCAGCATCACAGCTCCAGGATGCTTGCGTTTCAGATGCTCATGCATTGCGGTGATGCTGCTGTGAAAAGAAAGCTCTGCTTTGCATAATCTGCATTCAACTTTTTTTTCTTTTTCGGTGAAGTGCTCCCACACTTTAGAAAGTTACTGTCTCAATTTTTTTCCATCTCCTTCCCCCTCCTCTATCCGACTCACCATTGCAACCACGTTTATTTTCCTCTACATTCTTCTTCTCCTCAGATGTTCTTTCTTCGTGGGTAGGACTGTGTGCAGTCTTGACAAACAATAACAAACGATACTGCCCCCAGACGTTCATGTAGTGTATTGCAGTTACAAAAACCAATGTGGTTCTTTGTGACTGGAGCCTCTATTGAAGGTTCTGTTTATGACGTGTCGACAATAAAAAATCTGCGTCAATGATTTTTTGTAGTTGACATCGTCGATTACGTCGACTAATCATTGCAGCCCTAGTTTTCAGGGTGTTAAAATCAGCAGGTTTCAGGAGAACATGCCCTGAGATAGACTGGTGCCCTGCCTAGGTTTGTTTCCTGCCTTGTGCCCAGTGTTGCTGAAACAGTCAACAGCTGAACCTCTACAGTAATCCCTCACTTATCACGGGAGATAGGTTCCAAGGCCGACCGCGATAACTGAATTTCCGCGAAGTAGGGACACCATATTTATTTAATTATTTAACGTGTATTTGGACGTTTTTAAACCCTCCCTGTATTGTTTACAACCCACCATTTACTCTATTAATAACAGGGACAACTGCTAAGCAATATGAAATCAGTAGATGAGTTTACACTTACTGTATAGCGAAGTACACGTAGCAGCTTGTAGGCGGTCATGACGTCGTCGACCTTGTTGCAAAGATTCCTAAAGCAGATTCCATCCAGACTACTGCCTTATCACGTCCACTTGCAACTCGTTTTGCACCCTGGTTAAAGGACACTGCGGCCGTAGATCTTATATGCTTTTCCTCCTTTTTAAATAAAAAGAATCGATGTCCTGCAGCGGTGTAGCTGTTCCCTTCCTTCAACATATCCAAAACTTTTACCTTTTCTGCAATCATTTGCATCTTCTGTTGGTGCTTGGACACGGCCCCTGAAGCATTAGCACGTTAATGATGAATGAGTGAGATGAGACTTCCTGGTTAATGCAACACTCCGTCGCTGAGCCAATCAGCAGCACACAGGAACTTAACTGCGTGCTCTGATTGGGTAGCTTCTCAGCCATCCGCCAATAGCATTTCTTGTATGAAATCAACTGGGCAAACCAACTGAGGAAGCAAGTAAAAAGACCCATTGTCCGCAGAAACCCGCGAAGCAGCGAAAAATCCGCGTTATGTATTTAGATATGCTTACATATAAAATCCGCAAAGTCGTGAATCCGCGAAAAGTGAACTGCGAAGTAGCGAGGGGTTACTGTATTTTGTATACTTCTTTGATGCTTTGTTATAAGTTGTAAATAAATACAACACTTTTTCCATAAGATTTTTAACCACCCATTCATCTTCACTGATAGGGCAATTTTGAAAGCACTGGACAAGAAACATGCACTTCAGTTTTTATAGGAATGTTAATTTATCATTGTGACAATTCCAGTAAGAATACAGAGCAATACAATACACTCTTAATGTATATAGTTGCTTTCCATTTCAAAGGAAAAGAAAAGTTAATCTTTAACTGTCTTTGTGAGGAACAAGCTTCAAAACAACAGAGAACTTATTGTTTTTCAGTAACATGATGAGTGTAATTCTCTCTATACGGAGAGAAGTTAAGATGTCTGATGTGGTAACTGAGTAAATTCCCAGAGCATGTGTAAGCAACAAATTACTTTTGTCACAAAAAAATCTTAAAGCAGAAACACAGAGCAGACATGCTGCCATCATCAATTGGCAAAAACATACAGTATATTGCAATTAATAAGCTGGTGAGGAAAGGGAGGCACACATGCTGCATGATCTGTAATACTACTGCGAGTAGTATGTGACATTTAGGTGGGTTCAGCTGTACAGACTACCACTGAATTCATAAATACGTTTTTTCACCAATGTACATTCATTTATTTCTGGTATGTTGTCCCCTTTCTGTAAATGAACAAATGTAATATTCCACTGAGTAAATTATTGTGGCGCATACTTACCAATTAATATTTTAATTTACTTTATGTCTTTAATGAAGTCATTACAGTGATATCATTTTATTGCATTTAATTTACTAGCCAGTAAAATTCCAATAATAAAATGTTTTAAAAATGAATGATTTGTTAATATTCCCTAGCCTTATTCGCCAAAATTCTTATTGGTTCTATTTTATTAATTTTATATGATTTGCATTAAATCTCCAGTTTGTGAGATCCATTAATGATGACATCATGGCGAAAGTGAAATTACTTAATTGAACACTTGTAAAAATGTAATAAAATATTAGTTTTATCTCAGTTTAAGGAACACATCAGGATTTAGCAGATAAAGAGCTATATGCTTAAAAAAAGCTAAATTAATTTTAAAGCTGCTTAAAGTCATTTATAGTTTTCAGTGAGTCATGCAACAGCTTTTTATCTGTATTTCTGTTGTAATTTGGCATTTATAATTTACAAATTTATTTTTTATATAACTAAACTTTCATTTTTTTGCATTTAAAATCCTTTACGGTGCTATCAGTTTTGGCATTCTGTTAAACATGAAATAACCAGGAATAACTACTTTACATATTATATTGAAAATACTAATTATAAACTTAATTTTGTAAGCAAAAGTTAAAACATAGTGCATGAATATAATTTTTTCCACAAAGAAATTCTCAAATAAAATCTAGATTTGAATTGTATGGGATCTAATACCTCATGGTGATGTCTGTTTTTTTCCACTGGCATGATGATTTGCATTGTCTCTCCCAGCACATCTACGTTGCCTTGTAAGACCCTGTCCTATTCTCCTGCCATCTTTACCTGGCTGCACCAAGCTCCTCAGTACAACACAGTTATTATTTTTTTTGGAACATTACATTTCCATTTTTATTTGTCATGCAGTAAACTGGTCAGTAAAAAATGGATGAATAGTATTCATATGCAAGTCAATATTAATTCAGTTTTATTACACTAAATTTTCCATTTACACCTGAGGTGAACATGTGTTTTCACTAATTCAAGCATAATCAGATTGCATTTGACCACATCAAAAACCAGATGTAAATGTGACTGGATTGTGAGCAAGTCACTTACATTCCAACATGAACAGAAGCAGAAACAGACAGTGAATGTACTCAACACAAGTGTAAATGCAATGTGTTTTCTATCCATTGTCACACACGTGCGCATGGGAGGCAACTAAAGGGCTCAAATGAAGGTAATTCCATGCCACACTCGGGGGTGGTGGAGTGTGTTAATCCTTTCTCTCCTTCCACTGCAGACGAGTTAAGGGAAATTCTGCCTAGGCCTGATGACATCACTTCTCAGCCTTCCTTTAATTCCTTTAAAATCCAAGTCAGTTCTGTTTTGGACTCCAATCTGTACACAATTGTGCAACCAATTTACCATTTTGCAGCCAGGTTCAAGTATATGGGAGGCTGCCCCAAACCTTTTTGTGGCTCTTTGTCTATTCTTTGACACCATGTAAACTATAACAATCATGTAAGAGGGAGCTCATATGAATTTTGCAAAGGAGAAGTCAATTCATTATTATATAGTGCACTTCTATGAGTAAAAAGGCTCACAGAACTGTAAGAAACCCACCACTATAATTCAAATTACATGATGAATATACATAACAATACAAATTATACTTAGTGACTGGTCTCGGAACACAGAGGAACTAATGTGGGAAGTGACATCCTCCACGTCTCCTACATCTCTGTGATGGTCAATGCAATCTTCTACACTGTGGTGTGCTGGGCTGGTAATATCACTACAAAAGAAGCCCACTGAATCAACAAACTAATCAAAAGGACAAGCTCAGTTATGGGATGAACTCTGGGTCACCTGGAGGTCATAGCAAAGGAGAGAATTAAAACAAAAATGAGTGCTATTATGAACTAAGCTGCACATCCTGTCTCTGACACACTACAACTGAGGACTTTCAGCCAACGAATTATTCAGCAGAAGTGTGTCAAGAAATGCAACTGGGGGCCCCTTTATATTAACAGCAATATGCCTGCCTAATGCCTCACTGGGACTGTCAAGTCTGACGTTTTCTTTCTTTTTAGTTTTTGTTTCTTTTTTCGTCATTCTGGTGTGTGTTCAGACTGTAGTGTGTATATATACTGTATATATGTATATATATATATATATATATATATATATATATATATATATATATATATATATATATATATATTGTAGCAGATATAGCGTTTGTCCACCTCTTGAACCCTCAGGTACCACTCTGAACACGAGGTAAAAGTATAACTAATATTTTTATTATTATTATACAGTGCACAAAGCACCCTCCTCACCACACTCATATACACAATAAACTCTTCTCTCAAAACCAATCCTCCTCGCCCAGACACTTCGCCACCCTACCTCCCAGCTCAGCTCAGTGTACTGGGCTTTCCTTAGTCCTTTTATAGCTCCTGACCCGGAAGTGGTTCCAAGCACAACCCACAAGTCCATTTCCTTCCGGGTCAGGGCAAACAGTCCACTTCTTCATCCCTTTAGCACGTCGCTTCCTCCAGTCACGTGACTGACATGCACTCCCGGGTTATAGGGCATGCAAGAGCCCACTAGCCCCCCTACAGCGACTCCTGGCGGCCCCCAAGGTATCCAGCAGGGCTGTGTCACAACACTACAAAGTCCATGAGGCCCTGCTGGAACTCGGGGCACGAATATGCTGTCCGGAGGGCTCCTCCTAGTGGAAGAGAGAGAGAGACTCATCTATCTATTTATGAATTCATTCATTTAAAGAATTTCTATAAAAAGGCAAATTTCCCCCTGGGGACAACTAATGTTCTATATACATCCACACAATAAAAACAGAACTGCAAATGCTGTTAAATGTTATTATACAATATAAACAAATCATGACCATTTAAGTAATTCCATTATTGTTGTAATTTTCAAATGGCCAGTTGACAATGGAGAGAAAAGAATATAAAACCTCTAGTCAGATGAATTTCTGTGAAAAATGAAACCTCTGGTAGGCCACTGTCACTCATAATAGACAAAAATCACAGACAAACTCAGTCATTCAGCAATATTATATAAGTTTATGCTAGGCAATCTAATTAGACAGTTAAGTTCCTTCATCCTTGCAATCTTGCCCATGGACAAGGGTAGCAGCTTGATAGTATAGCAATAGTACTAAGTGCCATAGCATGATACAGAGAAGAGAAACAAAACAAAGAATTGTCCAAAAGAGCTCATAACTACTGCCTTGCTTACATTTTTGTGCAAACGATGACCAACCAACAAAGATAACTAACAAACAGGGATGGAATAAAATAAGCTAATCAGCAGCTCTAGTCAGGTATGCTGGACTAAAGTTGTAAGTCTTCCTTTTGTATTAAAAAGCTGAGACTGCCGGCTGTCCATCACAGTATATAATAGAAAAACATGAAATGCACATTGTTTGTTTGACATTTTGTTTAGACTATTAGGAGTGCTACTGTAAATGGTCCTAGACATCCTGTGTACTGTAATACTGCGTACTACTTCCTTTCTGGTAGCGTACACCTATTTTTAGCATTTATATATATATAAGCCTGTGGCTTTTAGTGCATTTAAATCTTTATTTTCTTAATCAATTAACTTTATTATATATAGAGTCCTTTACAGTGGGTAGCATCATGATGCAGAACCAATATTATAATAGTGTGATAGCTTTCTGAACCTTAAGGCTATTTCAACTTGTGTTACTTTTCCAGCGATTTTTAACCATAGCCTTACTTTACATTATCTCAGGGAGTTGGAACAGTCGACTAATGTGACATACTCAGCTACTCATTCCAATTATTTCCCCACTTGCACTGATATACTCAAAACAGCCTTGATTTTGTCTGTAGTCTTAGGGATTGGCTCTGTGTGCATAAGAGCCGGTAACCAATGAATGCTTTTCTGGAAGCATAATGCATTTAATGTAGCGACAAGGAATAAAAGACCTCAGTAACAAAAGACAGGTTTGTCTGCCTGATGTCTCATGTTTTACATACCATGACAGAATCTTAAAAAGATAAAAAAAGGACAGAGACTGCGGCTAAATTTGCTGTGCCTGTTAACCCTTCTTACATCGCCCACTCTGTCAGACAGCATGCTATTGGCTATCAGAAAAAGGGGCAAGCACGACTGTGCTAGAAAGTCTGCAGTCAGTTTGTAAATGTGGCATGGGCAGTGCTTACCAATCATTTAAACTGACATGGTCCAGCGGTGAGATCTGTAACTGTGGTCAGCAAATCTAACATACCCCACAACTGTAAACTGCATAATGAGACATCAGCTATACTTGTGATTTGTAAGCATTTTATATTGAATTTCATGTTTATTATATTTAATTTAAGTTCATTATTTTGTTACTGCTATTGGATAACCTGATATGATTCTAAACTGGCCCTGTGTGATTGCGGTTCCATGAAGGAGTATAACCTGAAGTGGAGTGTTAAGGGTTAGTTTCTACCTTTCACTCAATGCTGCCAGGTAGGCCCACTCCCATGAATTGGATTAAGCAGGTTTCAGAATGATGTCTTATATGAGTGTGTCTATCCGTCAATGGCTATGTGTGTTCTATAGGACACTGACATCAGAAATAGTGTAATTCCTAACTGTACTCATGGTATTGATGGATTGGTCAGAAACAAAACATTGAAAAGTTGGCTTTAATATTGGTGAGTTTAAGACTCTTTAGCAATCATTAGGTATTTCTTAACATGCAATAGGGTTTTTTTTCTAATATGCAGTCCGTTTTTCGACAGTACATGGTAACTGAAAAGTATGAGATTATACAAATTATGGGAAAGAGTTGAGCTTTACAATCTGTATCTACAAAAATGGAAAATATGTTTTTTTTTTCTCCAGCTAGTAGCCACCATTGTAATTCTCCTTCAGTGCTATGGTAAAGCTTAAAACACACTACAAACATTCCAGCACATATTTAATGCAAATCTGTTCGAAACTTGGGGTTAGTTACATTTTAATTGTGACATAACATGACAGATGTTCATTATAGTGCAAACAATTCAAAATAAATATGCAATTCTTAAAGCATATGAAAAGATGAATGATCTGAAAATTTAGGGCATGGTAAATTGAACAACTGTTCTATTTATTTCTTCTTTGTGAAACAAGCAAGCCTTTAATGTGTTTTTACATGCAAGGTCCTTTCAATGATGGCTTACAATACATTTTCTTTTGATCTGCAGGAATAACTGCAATTTCCAACATGATTATAGAGAAATAAATGAGCGCCTGAAACTAGTTATACATTTAGCAAGTCTGAAGAAAACTGGAAGGTACAAATCAGAGGAAATCCTGAGGAGGGAACACTGTAATAGGTGAGCTTTGGAAGAAATGACTACACAAAAATTCTCATCAGAGGAAAAGACTACACTCTAAATTTTTTATCAAGGCCATTTTATTTGGTGTTTGACTGCCAGCTGACTGAAAACACTGGTCCCATGATTTCTATGAACTGTGCATTTAGCCTGTTTTAAAAAATCAATCAAATTATCCTGAAGATGAAGTTAAGTCATTCATATCATTCAACTTTAGAAGATTATTCATTAAAAAAATGATGCGTCTTAGTACACTAAAAGCTTTGGTTACAAAATGGCAAAAGACAACAATTGACCAGCATTCCATAGTAGTTATTACAGCTTCATGCGACATACACAGCCCACCAATACAGAACTATAGTATCAAGTGAACACCTCTACCGTTAGAAAGAACACTTTTGTATTCTGCTGTTGTGAATTATAGCGATATCATTTATAACATTGTTGACTGTTTTTGTTTGTGGTTTGTGTTCTATGAGGTTATATATTTTATTTTATTGTTGTCATTGCTGGTTAGAAAAATACAGTACATTGTCTATATTGCGTTAATAATGTAGTCCATATGATATGTGTAGTTATTTAGGGCTTCTTTTTAGGTCTATACCTGTGATAGTAGTGTTAAAATATATTAAATGTACCAATATTCATTCTAATACTGGCTTTAGAGCAGAGAAGTCAAAAATATGAAAACAATGTAATTACCCATACCCCCACCACCAATCTGAGCACTCCCTACTCTCACCCCTTTCCATGTGGGTTCAAGGAGAATCTGGTTACCCTAATAGAAAAAAGAATAGGAAAAGCAGGAAGAAGCCATCATATTTTGAATGTCCATCAAAATTGCAATCAATCATAATGGAGAATAGGTAAAGGTTATTTTCCTGCTGAGAAATGGGTTAGTGACACGTTTTGAAGTATTGGCTTCATCAGATGCTAATACAGACTATACAGACTGGATGTCAACTCCGACATAGACAGACGTAGGTGGCACAAGTGCAAGCACACACAAATTTCATTTTATTTTTTCTCTTGTGGGAAACTACTTCCCATTTCTCCACAAGCACAACACAGTCCGCACAGTCTCCTTCTTTCTTTTTCTTTCTTTCTTTCTTTCTTTCTTTCTTTCTTTCTTTCTTTCTTTCTTTCTTTCTTTCTTTCTTTCTTTCTTTCTTTCTTTCTTCTCCTCCACTCCTCCCAGCAAACTTTGTCTCCCTCCTCCCGACTCTGGCTCACTGAGTAGTGTCTGCTGGCCCCTTTTATAAGGCACTCGGAAGTACTCCAGGTGCTCGTTGACACATTTCCGGCAGCACATCAGTGTGTGGCAGAAGAGCTGCCAAGAAAGGCTCAGCAGCTGCTGCAGCACCCCCTGGTGACACCCATGTATCCCAACAGAGCTGTATCCAACTCCAGTTCCAACGAAGCCCTGCAGGAGTCCGAGGCACTGTTGCAATCCAGGGAGGCTGCCACCTTGCACTGTGAGGGATGTAATCCTCTGGCCACGCTCCCTGCCCTGGTCCTTCCCTTGTGGAGGCGGGCAAGGGCTCCGTCCGCCTGCAACAACAGCTAAAACAAATCATTTCTAACCTTATTTACTCTTTATATCAGTGTGAAATTAAACCCTCCTTATTTTCCCTTACGGTAAACATATCTGTCGTTATTGTAATATTTACACCAGATCTGTAGAGCTGCTTAAATGTACATTTTTTGCATGTCTGTTTAGCAAAATCAGAAACAAATAACAAATATGTAAAATTCAATAATTCATTTGCCCCTAAATCAAGTATCAACTTCCTTTGCTGATTTTGAGATATTTGCTTACCCACAGGAGGAGTTAGAATCAACTTTTTCTAGGTTGCATTCTTTAGGAATTTACCCAGTGTATATATAGATTTACCAACACAGAACCTGTGTTAGCATTATTGTGAATGACAGAAAAATGACCAGGAGAAACCTGGTCACAGAAATAAGTCAAGAACCAAAACAAAAGGGTTAGATGTAAATCAGGAGTCAGGAGCAAAGTAAACTCAAAACCGGAGAAATAAACTTAGCACTAGAGTCTACTTGAGTTTTAGCAACTAACTACAAGTTGACAATAAGTTTTTCCCCAGATGGATAAAACATAAAGTCAGCTCTTTGACATTATTTGTGTAATAATCGTGGTCACATGACACCTCTTTGGAGTATCAAAAAAAAAATTAAATGAAAAATAAAAAATAAACCCCACAAATGGAATTACAATGATAAAAATAATGAAATATGCCAAAACACGGGTATAACAACACATTAATGCAACATAGTCCACATCTCTGGGCAAGATAATCCAGCTTTGAGGAGCAGCGATGGTGGATGTCAGCCAGGAGTAGGGCATGTTGTAGCGGGGCTACATAATTATAAGTATTTGTTTTTTGTCTGTGCTGAGTGAGTTTTGTTTTCATCATCCCGTTTGCTATGCTATATGTGTGTATAAGTAAAAGATAAAAGGGGAAGGATGATGAAGGGAGACCGCAACCTTGAGATGGAAATGACCTGTTGTTTTCCACCAATTACATCCGGGACTGTCATTATTTAAACTAGAGGAGCGTAAAGGAAAAGAAGAGCAAGGAGAGAGTGAGAGAGAGAGAGAGAGAGAGAGAGAGAACAAAGATCATGACAAGGAAGGAGCCATTATTTACAGTCATTTCCACCCACCATCCCGTTTATTGTGCCATTCCAATACTTGCTTTTTCAAGATCCAGATCAGCATTTATGGCAACCTGTGCAGAGAAACCCCGGGGTTGGGATTCACGCTAACCATTGCTGTGGACACATACGGTGAGGTCGTTTTTGTATTGTCGGGAGGAAGCAAGGTGTTACATCAGCCAGTCGTCAATATCTGCCAGACGTTTTTGGGACTCACTTATCATATACATTTCATCTGCTGTTTATTATCAATCTGTGTTCATGTTTATGTGCTGTGATAATTCATTTAATATTTAGGGGCAAGGGAGGGTCTTTGTAAATAGTATTATTGTTGAATATCTGTGCACTTGTGTATATAATACATATATAAATATTCACGGGTGTCATTGGGATAGTGGTGGTTTGTGTGCACTTACATATTATTAAGTATTTGTCTGTCCTCGTGTGTACATATAATAATCACTTACAATATATCCGCATTTGATTTTACATTTCTTTCTACTATTTACTTGTTATTTTGTCGTGTCGGGGGAAAAAAGGACAATCTGTAAGGAGTACGGCTTGTTATCGTCTTGAGAGTCTTCAGGTTAGCAGAGGCAAAAGTCTTAGTAGTGTAGTGGCTGGTTAGGGAAAAGGGGTCAGCCGTTACAATGTATTTCCCACATAATGTAGATACCCACAAATAGTACTCCAGACTGTAATCCTGACAATGTAGGAAGTCCATTCTGGAACTACGTTTTCTACACGATGTCCCCCAACATTAACTAAAGGTGGACGTGTAGATGGCACAGAAAATCATTACTTGTGAATGGGTGGGACTCTCTTGAAATAGGTTGGCGATGTCAAACAATAAGTCACCAGGGTAATAATTGTAAACATTACTATGTAGCAAGGACAGGCATATTTATAGCATGACACCTTCAGGTAGATCTGTTGAATCGTGAGCCACACCATCTACCTAATTCTCCATAGAATTTGGCAGGGACTCCTGTCTTTCCACGAGTGCTCCAGTACCTTGCCCCAACTTGTAAACAGAAAGATCAGAAACTCTGACTGGGAAAGTAAATTTAGAATTGGGTGCACCACAATGTAATATTTCAGGTAATAATCCACATTGATATTTAAAATGGGACATCTTCAGAGAGAAATGATACAAAACATTTCAGGAAAAATTAAGAAGAGTTAATGGTTCAGCACAGAAACTTTCTCAGATTTTGATGAACCTGTTTTGATAATCCATTACACTCATGATAGTAACTTGACATGACCAAAAATTGTCCTGGAGTGATGTTGCAGGCCATTTCTTATTTAAGACAATGGCATGCTATCAGTATTTTCCAAGTGTTTGAATTCTGTTGTAAAATTCTCGTTACCTTTTAAAAGTCTAGAGAGTTAAGACTATGGTTTTCGAATTTGATTTTTATTTTGTGATTTCACTTGACTTTTTTTTAATCTTCTTTTTTTGACCTTTGCTTATTTTTTGATGATATGTTCTCTTTCATCTCCATAGTTCTTATGACAGATAATTTCTCTTCTATTGACTTGTTGAAGTAGAATAGGTTAGATGTCTTTTTGTCTTGTCTTTTCTTCTTGCCTCTCTGCTCTAGTCAGGCATAACGAGTTTAGGTCTATATTTTGACTGGGTTATAGTAATTGTGCTACTGTAATCTGTGAAATTAATTTCAAAGCCATGAATAAGCTTACAGGGTGTAACTGGCCAGGAAGATGGACAGAAACATATGAAAAAACACCCAAACAGGCTATTTTAAAATACTGGCATTGGCTGAATCAATATATGGCCAGAGTGACCAAGGGTCACTGTCTGCAGAAGGCATGAGTGATTGGAAGGTGTTATTTGGGCACAATCCAGAAATACCATGGACAGCTTAGATGGCAGTTGCCCATACCTGGCAAGTTTCATAAACAATTCTATGAATATGTAAATACGTGAGTGTTTATAATAACAAGAATCCATCATGAGACCGGAAGCTGTCCACATGCTGCTGAATACCCTGTGGGATTGGGCTCAGATAGCTGTCAGCTTTCTTCACTGAAGACAGTAAATAATGACTATATGTTCCATTGATTTCTCTCTGGCCTGGATATGTATGTGTGTATAAACAGTTATGCATTGTATTTTGGGGATAGAAGCTACATTTTGAAGCAAGTTAAATAAGTATATCTCTTTTTTGTACCATATTTGTCTCATCTAATTATTTCCGCCATGGCTACAAAAGGGATGGGTATGACTCAAGCCTGTTCTGCATCAATAAAGAACACAATCCAAGGGAGCAAGCATTAGTACAAATCTTTATGTTTGCATCTTATCAAGCATTCTGAGGTGGACTTGCTTTTGTCTCTCAATCTTTGTCTTGCTTCATGACCCAATTATGCTTTAACTTCAGGTCAAAGACAGATGACTGGAAGTTCTTATAAAGTTTCTGATACAGAGGAGAATTCATGGTTCCTTCAATTATAGCAAGTTGTACTGTTCCTGGGGTTACAAAGAACCCCTACACTATCACACTAAAACCCATCATCCATGTTGACTGTTAGTATGATTTTCTCCTTTGAAATGTTGTGTTTTATCTTACACTAGATGTAATGAGATCCATTTTATACAAAACTTTCTACTTTTGACCATCTGCCCCATTGAACATTGCCCCAAAAAAACACGGGGAACATAATATTGCATTCTGGCAAATGACAGTCAGGCATTTATGTTCTTCTTGATCAGCAGTGGTTTCCACCTTGCTCCTCTCCCAGTAAAGCCCATTTCTGTACAGTGTTTGCTTGAATATAGTTTCGTGGACATCAGGCAAAAGAACGAGATCGCGAATACAAGCGGCTGAAATGAGTTTCCTCCGCAGGGTGTCTGGGCTTTCCCTTAAAGATAGGGTGAGAAGCTCAGTCATCCGGGAGGGGCTCAGAGTAGAGCCGCTGCTCCTCCGCATCGAGAGGAGTCAGATGAGGTGGCTCGGGCATCTGATCAGGATGCCTCCTGGACGCCTCCCTGGTGAGGTGTTCCGGGCACGTCCAACCGGGAGGAGGCCCCGGGGAAGACCCAGGACACGCTGGAGGGACTATGTCTCTCGACTGGCCTGGGAACGCCTTGGGATTCTCCCGGAAGAGGTAGAAGAAGTGGCCGGGGAGAGGGAAGTCTGGGCATCTCTGCTCAAGCTGCTGCCCCCGCGACCCGACCTCGGATAAGCTGGAGACAATGGATGGATGGATGGATGGATGGATGGATGGTACTTGCTGGATGATTTTACTCTATGTCCTTGGAGTAATTAGAGCAGGTCAGACACTCCTAGGAAGATTCACTACTGTTACAAAGGTTTTCCCTTCAGAGATTATGGTTGTTTCTGTGGTTTAGAGGATTCCCAGAGCCTTAGAAACAGCTTTGTAGCCCTTTCCAGACAGACAGATATCAATAATTTTTTTCTGATCTCTTCAGAAGTTTCCTTTGATCTTGGCATTATAGGCTTGTTTAATCCTTGAAGCTGGCACATTCACACTAATGGTAATGAACAAAATAAGTGCGGTTTGTATAAAGTAGGACAGACTGTAACTAGGCCTGACTGTGTTCAACCAGTCAACTCTAATTATCCTTTTAATAAGGTTAATTTGGGATTGTTCATCTTATATATAAACATCTATGTGTGGAAGTGTGTATGTCTGTCTGTCTGTCTGTCCAGCCCAAAAGTGCGAGGCTACAGCATGAAGTTCAAGAAAGTGACTCTGTCGGCAAAGTGAAACTGTTGGTGCTAATACACAAACAAGCAAGGCGAGTACATTGGCAAAACAAAACCTCCGAGGAGAGAGAAACTCGCTTAGCCGCTGATACACAATGGAGGCGAGACATCGGCAAAATGAAACTGCTGTGGAAAGAGAACCTTGCTTAGCCGCTAATGCACAACAAATGCGATTGATTGATTGATTGATTGATTGATTGATTGATTGATTGATTGATTGATTGATTGATTGATTGAAGTGCTAGAATCCATGGTTTCTAGGAGCCTGGGCTTTTTACAACACGGGCTTACACAGCTAGTATTAAATAAATTATAAAAGAAAGCACTATTAGTTCACCCGGGTGTCTTTTTTCTAATATTAGATTTTGTCTGAATGCCTGAAAACATTTTGTGTCAAAACAAATTTGCAGTAATAGATGAAATCAGGAAGGGGCAAACACTTTTCACCACACTAGAAATTTTCTGAAGTGCCAGTTTTCTTAATAAACCTACTTCTACTCTTGCTGGCGTTCTTTAAATGTAATGCTAAGATATCAATAGACTCTCTTTTCATTTTTTCAATCCACGGGCTTCTCTCTTGTCTTCTGCTGCTTCCTCCCAACTTCCTGAACAGTTTCTATGAAGGTATGCGCCCATCTAAGCACATTGTAACCTCAATTAAATCCAAATAACTCATGTGCAGGAAGCACTTGGCACTGTGGGTTAATTAAGGTCATCCACAACACCAGAGTAATCTCCAGACTTTACTGTGACAGCTAATGCACTGGATAAGCAGTACAACAGTAATACAAGGTAAAGAATTATTAACAATATGAGAAACATGTTCACAATTTCTTCAGTTTCTTGACATTAGTTTTCATTAGGTTTTTAATACCTCGTCTTTTTTTCCACTTCAAAATGCCTCTGCTCAGCAGTAGATGCAAAATCTATCTTATTTATTTAATTTCAATCTAAACATGTAATTTTCCTTTATGACGAAGTACTGAGTACATGCACATATTTGTAAATATAACAAATCTTCAGAAAATGAAAAACACTGTGCAAAATGTACTATATAACAACAAACTTATACAAAGAGACATTAATGCATTAATAAATTAAAAGTTTTTTTTAAGTTTAAATATTTTCAAAGCTGAACATTAAGTAAATATAATTAATCACTTGTCTCTTTACTCATGAAGTGAACCTGAATGACTGAGATAAATTCTGTCTATTATATCTCCTGTTCACATGCCCATTTGAAATATTTCAATTTTACAGTGTCTTTTATCTTTAGATAGCTGTATTCCAAATATAACAATGCTTAATTTTAAAGACTTCAAAAGCATAAATTTCCTTATTTTTGAAAATATTTGTTCTCAATTGTTAAAGTGTATCCTCTTTTTAAAGCTTTTTTCTTCTATTTCTTTTCTTTAAATACAAATAAAAAGTGAAAGGGCTGACATAGGAAACTGCATTTACTTGACCCTGTTCAGGTTTCTTTTGACACCAGAGTTTCAATGTGTGTTTAAATAAACTGATTTTAAATAATGTTGTGCATAAAATCAATGACGCTTCTGAAAAGAGACAAGCTTATTCTACTCAGCAAATGCAATTTTCTGTGGCACTTAAGTTCCTATGTAAAGAACACTCAATTCTAACAAGAGATGCAAATGTTTCTTTCGTATGGTCTAAAGAGAATTGAATGTTTCACAAAACATATAAGTAGACATCAGCAGACATTCGCTGCAGAAATAGACATTTATAGTTTAACCGACACTAAAACTGTCACTGTATTCTAAGCAATATTTTTGATATTAAATCCAGTTAAATCAAATTAAAGCTTATCTAGTTTGCGCCCTTTGCTTTTTTGTTACTGTGTTTGAGAGGCAGGTTTTCTCATTTTTATACAACCTTTTCTAATTAATTACTTTACCTCTTTTTTATTTGAAAAGTAAGCAAATATTAGCAAAATTATTTTCTAGTATCTTTTGCATTGTTTAAGATCTCAAGATACTGCCCTGCTTATGATTCTAAGGATTAATAAAATAACAGTAGGAAGTCAAGCTTTTAGTTACAGGGCCCCTAAACTGTTGAATGGTCTACGTGTTACTATAAGAGGTGCCCCTTCAGTTTCATCTTTTAAATCCAGGCTGAAAACTCACTACTTCAGTTTAGCATACCCTGACTAGAGCTGCTGATTAGCTGTGCATACTGCATCTCTGTTGTTAGTCATTAGTACTAAAATATAAGTAATATATTTATAAACTGTTACTAACACTTGCCTATTTTGTTTCTTTTCTTGGTATCCACATGTGGCACTTGGTGCCACTGCTCTACTACCAAGTTGTTTGCCTGCCTATGGAAACGTTGTATCAGATAAAGAAGTACTGGAATATCAGGTAGAATGGCCCTTCATCAGATTGCCTGGCCCAGCACTTACTCAGCTGTAGAATGGCCAGTATGGGGGAGGTGGCTTTTTGGCCAAGTTCTCCAGGACTCTGACTGTGTCTGGCTTGTCTGACTCTTCTTCAACAATCTGGCTGAAGTTCTACAATTAGCTGATGGCCAGATATTATTGTTTCTCATTTATTTTAAGTAGTTTCTACTTTGTATTTTATGCATTTTAATAAATCTGTACCCCCATATGTTCTGTATTTATTGAGTGGTATGATGGATTGGCCACCTATCTATGTTAAGAAGGTTACTTGTGTTCTGTTTTGTGTATCGTATTTACGTCATTTTTTGACACCTATTGAATGCCCAACCTACCTGGAAGGGGGGTCTCTTTTTGAATTGCCTTTCCCAAGGCAATTTTTTTCCTTATGGGGCTTTTTTTTGGGAGTTTTATTTTTTGTCGTCTTAGCAAGTTAAGGCTAAGGGGCTGCTAAAAAACAGGGCCTGTTAAAGGCCATTGAGGCATTCCTTATGTGATTTTGGGCTATACAAGAAATTAACTGTTGTTGCTGTTTAGTGAAAAGGTAAAATGCTAATATAAGAGGGATTGACTTAACTTCAAAATATTTTTCAAAGGTGTGCTTATTCACATTAGCTGTCCTTGACTGAGCAAAGTGAATCACAAGCGAGATTTAAAAGAGAAGCAGTGGATGCACTGCACATATTTGTCTGCTACCTTTACATCTCTGAAGATGTCAGCTCAAAGGAGAATCTTTGATCCCTAGCTGTTACACCTACCTGCTTACCTCTATCATGTCACCACCTTTTATAAATGCTTGAGTGAACACAAGCATAATAAGACTTGTTTCCACAAATCTATTACAATCTGTAAATTGACCATCCTTAAACAGAGAATTCCAATCGAAACCCTATATTTTTCCTGATTCTTGTGCTCTTTTATACATTCCAAATACTGAAGAAGTAAATTTTATACAAATCACAATGGGTAACAGGGTACATTAGTCACACACTGACACTCAGTCACACCAGAGGCCTCATACATAACGCCGTGCGTAGAATTCACACTATAACATGACGTAAGCACAAAAGCGGAAATGTGCTTATGCCCAAAAAAATCCAAATGCATAAATCTGTACAAACGGCAACTTCTACGTTCTTCCGCTCCATAAATACCGGTCAGCATGAAAAGTAACGCACGTGCACACGTCTGCTGTCCCGCCCCAACTCCTCCCAGAATTACGCCTCTTTGAATATGCAAATCAATATAAATAGCCCTTAAGCTCAGCCTTCTGTGAAAAGACAATGGCAATGCAAGAGGGAAAATAGAAGAATTTCAGCGAATACCAAGTGGAGGCAAAGAAAAACATACTATTTGTTGGTTTAAACAGTGGTATAAACAACAAAAAGAAGTTGATCGAGTGACATAGCGTGTCAGAGAAAGTCGAAAGCCCACGTTCACAAAGTTGCACAGTGCCCGAAATAAAAAAGAAATTTTCACATATCAAAGTCGCCGTGTAAAGGCAAGTCGTAGACCACCGTCTGAGTGTCTTATGAAAGCTTATTAGGGTACAGAGAAAAAAAAAAAAGCACACAGTGGGAAAAAAGCACAAAATTTCAACTTTAATCTCTAAATTTCCACTTTAATAACGTAGTTTATTTTGTCATTAGAGTAGAACATCATAAACTTCATCGTAAATCGTTTAATTTACTAGTTTCTCAATCCAATCATAACTAAAGTGGCACGTTAAATGCTTTGTTTTGCATTTGATCTTCTATGTACTCTATGTGTATGAATCAATACGTGCTTCCGTTCTTTCTCTTCCTCCGACAGGACACAGAATCCATTACATTCATGATATTACAGCTCTCTGAATAATTAAAATACTGAGATGTATACTTGATATCATTTTCTTGATGATAGGAGTTAAAGCATGTTATTAAAAATGGGAACACGGTGGCGCAGTGATTGTTCATGTCTCACGCAAGACGCTTGCTGCGCTGTGCGTGACCTTCGATGAAATACTTTATTGTAGCAGTACTGTCTCTTTCAAACGTACTAACCTCCAATTCCTGTCCTTACTTTTCTTTCTCCAAATACTTATACTAATAATTCTTCAAATAGACAGCATGGCTGAGGCAGCGTGTGCTTGATGCTGTATACCGATAATTCTCCGAGTGGTCCAGTGAGAGTAATATGGAAAAAGATGCTCCGATGTGGCAACCCCTAACGGGAGCAGCTGAAAGAAGAAGAAGAAGGTGCAGTGAGAGTAACAACGGTAAATCAGCTATGGTATTTGGAATAGTTTGACCATTCTGTGGACCATTATATTGTTACAGGTTAATTACAATCAGATGCATTAAACTAATAAACAATATGTGGTTATATTCAGTGTATTTATAAAGACGTGTCAGGGATGTGGATCTAAAAAAGAAAGGATAACCACACAGGAACAGTAGCACTGCTTTGATGCTGGGTGCCGCCAATCTGCAAAACCAAGCTGATAACTTGCGTACGACAGGGCATGAGCTATCGTGCGTGGCTTTAGGTTTTATACATCGCGATTTGAATGTGGAAACGTTCTTACGCAACATTTTTGTGCGTACGCACCATTTATACATGAGGCCCCAGGACAGTATATTGAAGCCAGGTAGCTTGGCATACATGTCTTTTGAATGTTAGAGGGAAAAAAGTGAGTATACACATGAACTTGGGGAAAACAGGAAACTATACACTGGCAGGAATGGCTAGGAATGAAACTCAGGAGCCATGAGAAAGCAACTCTAAAAATTGTGCCAAAATGCCAGCTTATGCGCACAATTAAAATTAAAACAGTGAAAAAAAAATATTATTCAAAAATCTCATTTTAATGTTTTTGTTATTCACATTTGAAAAATAATTGGCTGAATATCGAGTGTGTGCACACTACTCACGTCCATCCAAACGATCAATAAACAATAAACCATACGGGTGAAAAATTGTAACTCTGCTGTACACTCTGTAATACACTGTGCATTTCAGAATTGGTAGTCTTTAGCATAATCTTCCTCATTTGATATATTTTTATAACTGCAAACAGACCTTCTTAATCTTTAATTAACCTCCTGCTGCTCACTACATTCTGTAGGGAGATATGTTTTGAGTGGAGAGAACAACTTTATCTGCCAGTGAATATCGAGAAATATTATAGTTTTATTGGTAAACAAATTTAAGCTTTACATTTTAAAAGCAATTTTTGCACAGCTCAGTGTGGAAAAAATATGAAAAATTAATCCACCAAATGTATTTAGTTTGTGTTATGTAAATGTCATTACTTAAGAAGAAAAAAGGATTTAAAGCCTTTTAGTCCTTGGACATGAAGCCACCTATTTAAAATCTTTAAGAACAAACTTTTGTTACATAAAACTGATGTTTTTTTTAATCCAGAAGAATTGTGAAAATAGATAACCTTAAAGCAAAATAATTTTTCCTCTGAATAGTGCACCTTGTATCATTATAAAAACATTTTGTTTTTTTAAAGTGAAGATTTATTATCTGAATGTGTGACAACCTGCCCCAACTGATTTATCTGTTCAGCTTTTTTTACATATAGTTTTTCATGCATCAAGTGTTAACTTTTTTCCTTCACCTGTGAAGTCATTAATAATACAGTATTAGATACTGAGCATATTCAGATCACATTACAGAAGGCTGAAATATGTGGTGCGGGAGATCTATGAGTAAAAAGCTGCCACACAAGTCAGAGATGGAGGCAGACAGTGATCTAAAAACAAAAAGGCATGGGCAAGTATAGCCGAACACTTGCAGCAACTACTGAGGGCCTGGCCCCTTTAGATAGAAGTTGGGCTCAAAGGTGAGATATTGGGGGCAGATCTGGCAAAAAAAAGACATGATATTTAGTGAGTATTTCTGATATGTAGAATGTCCTGAAAGAATAAATATATAAATAAATAAATATTTAACTTGCCCTAGGATGTAGTGCAAATGCTGCTGCTTGCCAGTAGCCTGTGGTTCAGTGATGTAACTATTGTAAGGATTGGTGAAGTTTTCGGGTGTTAAAAATCTTGAAGTATCAGTGCTATGAGTTAAATTGTTTTTCTCACCAGGCAGCAGTCTTGATTTCTATTTTATTTAAGCCCATATTTCTATTAGCTCATGCATGTTTTTAGCCAATGTTTGATTGTTTTTATCTATTGCCTTAGTTTGTACATTGACTTATGACAAATAATGCAGCAGCAATGTTAAGACTCTTAAATCTCTTTCTGTGGTTTGTACTAGCAAAAGCTGCCTATGAATGTTTGTCTCAAAATTATCCTTCCCATTAGTTTTTAAGATCATTTTGTTCTTTCAGAAAAATTGCTCTTGATAAGAGATAAATGATGACGTATGCATAAACTTATAAAAGCTGACTGTTCGATGACAGCAGACACACATTTTAGGAGCTGCCCTAGCAGGGCATAGGGCAGTTGAGTGTGTCTAGCATAAACCCTGGCTTCACACTGATCAATGTTTAAAGTGTTCACTTATTTTCATATAGGACATAATATTAAACGCTTCTAAAGTTTGGTGTCAGCAGTGGAATTCAAAACTGCTAGTTCAGACCCAGTCCCAGGCTGATTGTTGAAAATTAAAAAATTAAGGGCACTAGTGTTTAAATGTAAGATCTGGGAAAGCCATTTTGTTAAAATTCCTCTCTTTCCCTTCGTATTGCTGCTAACAGGCTTGGGTGGGGCTGTTGACTGCCTGTCCAAGAATCCTGTAGTAAGTAAGTACATAAATATTTTAAAGTGATTAACTTTCTGGGCAATGGTTATTGCTAACATAAATCTTGGTAAATTGGACGATACGGCTGAATACTCATTATCACTGTTTCCCAGTTTAGGATGTTCAGCATTTTATATGTTGACTGGTTTTAGTAGTTATTAAGTATATGGAAAAAATAAAATAAAGTTACAGAAAAGGACGTGAAAATTAGAAAAATATAACCAGTAGGGCAAGTGGTGTGTTATCTAAAGATATTACTAGTCAAGGTAAATAAGATGCTGGCAAGGAAACAAAGTGGGGACTCTGGATCCAAAATCAAAGTCAAAGTGAACTTTATTGTCATCTCAACCATATACAAGTATACAGATAGACGAAATTGCAAAGCTCAGGGTCCACAGTGTAACAACATGACGTGCAAATAACAAATTAAAAATAGAATTAAATTTAAAATTAAAACAGGGTGGCATGGTGATGCAGTGGTAGCGCTGCTGCCTCGCAGTTAGGAGACCTGGGTTCGCTTCCCGGGTCCTCCCTGTGTGGAGTTTGCATGTTCTCCCCGTGTCTGTGTGGGTTTCCTCTAGGTGCTACGGTTTCCTCCCACGGTCCAAAGACATGCAGGTTAGGTGCATTGGTGATTCTAAATTGTCCCTAGTGTGTGCTTGGTGCGTGTGCGTGTGTGCCCTGCGGTGGGCTGGCACCCTGCTCGGGATTTGTTCCTGCCTTGCGCCCTGTGTTGGCTGGGATTGGCTCCAGCAGACCCCCGTGACCCTGTAGTTAGAATATAGTGGGTTGGATAATAGATGGATGTATGGATGAAACTAAAACACAAACAAGACAAGACATTGTGCAAAGACAAGACAAAGAAGTAACAGCAATATTGATGTGTAAGATATGTAATATAATAAATAAATAATAAATAATAGATATAGATAATACAGAAATTATCAGTGTATGATAATAGTTGTTTAAGATGTGTAAACAATGGCAGGTCAGAATGTTTCACAGCAGAAGGATATCAAGAGTGTCAAAATACTTTAAGGTCAGTATGAGATTTTCAGTTCTTTTCCACATGCACACGAGTCTTTGCAGGAAAGTGTTTTTAGAGGTGGTTGAGGCAGTGTGGAAGATCCCAGGTGGCAGCATGGTGTTGAGGAGTCTGACAGCTTGGGGGTAAAAACTATCCTGCAGCCTGGTAGATCTGACTCTGATGCTGCAGTATCTTCTCTTGGATGGCAGAAGTGTGAAAAGTCCATGTGAGGGATGTAAGGGGTCTTGCACAATGCTGCAGGCCTTGCGGACACTGTGTTTGTAAAATATGTCCTGTACTGAAGGGAGAGGCACCCTAATAATGTTCTCTGCTGTCTTCACTATCCTTTGCAGGTGCTTTCGGTTGGATATGTTGCAGTTGCCATACCAGACAGTGATGCAGCTAGTCAGAACACTCTCAATGGTGCCTCTGTAGAACATGGTGAGGATGGAAGGGGGAAGACTTGCTAGCTTCAGCTGCCTCAGGAAGTGTAGTCTCTGCTGGGCAGTCTTGATTAGTGATGAGGTGTTATGTGTCCACGTAAGTCCCTCAGTTACGTGTACACAAGGAACTTGGTACTCCTCACAGTCTCCACATCTAAACCGTTGATGCTGAGTGGGATGTGGGCAGGATGTGACTTTCTGAAGTCCGCGATTATCTCTTTTGTCTTGTCGACATTGAGACATAGATTGTTGTCTTCACACCATTGGTTGTTGTTGTGTGTGGCTGTGCAGTTGTGAGTCAGCAGGGTGAAGAGCAGTGGAGTAAGCACGCAGCCCTGTGGTGCTCCAATGTTCAGTATGATGATGCTAGAAGTGTTGCAGCCCATCCGAACTGACTGGTGCCTCTCTGTCAAGAACTCCAGGATCCAATTGCAGAGGGTGGTGTTCAGGCCCAAGCTGCTCAGTTTTACAACCAGCTTTTGAGGGATGATTGTGTTGAAGGCAGAGCTAAAGTCTACGAATAGCATCCTATATTTCCAGAATATATGTATTGTGATAATAAGGTTAATAGATGCCATGACATAAGGCTGACACAGTAAACTTTTTGCAGAGGTCATCAGCACTTTTATGATGTGTTCTGGATGTGAGGAATGCTCTGAAAGTAACATTGGGGTGGAGTGTAAGGCCTGCCCCTAGCCAATGGAAAAAGAAATGTAGGGTTGGGAGAAGAGCTGCAGGCATGTTAGAACATTAAAACAATCTAGATGAGAACAGGCTATTCAGCCCAACAAAGCTCACCAGTCTTTTCCACTTAATTCTTCTAAAAAAACATCAAGTCCAGTTTTGAAACACCCTAAAGTCCTACTGTCTATCACACTACTTGGTATCTTATTCCAAGTGTCTATCGTTCTTTGTGTCAAGAAAAACTTTCTAATGTTTATATGAAATTTATCATTAACAAGTTTCCAACTGTCCCCCTTGTTCTTGATGAACTCATTTTAAAATAACAGTCTCAATCCACTTTACTAATTCTCTTTATAATTTTAAACACTTCAGTCATGTCACCTCTTAATCTTCTTTTGCTTAAATTTTAAAGGCTCAGTTCTTTTCATCTTTCCTCATAATTCATCTCTTGTAGCCCTGGAATCAGCCTAGTCGCTCTTCTCTGGACATTTTCTAGTGCTGTTATGTCCTTTTTGTAGTCTGGAGTCCAAAACTGCACACAGTACTCCAGATGAGGCCTCATCAGTGCATTATAAAGCTACTCTTGACCTGCTGAAGATGGTAGCAAAGGAGAGAATGAAACCAATTTGAACAATGCTGTACATTCTCTCCTTGACACACTAGCATACTTTCAGGCAACAAATTTTTCACCAGAAGTATGTTTTCTTTTTTTGAAATTCTTGTATGAGTCTGAGGGAGGTTGTTGTTGTTGCATATAATGTTTCTATATTTCTTGAGCTTCTGAAAAGAGCAAAATTTGCCCTCTTGACAAATAATGTTCTATCTATCTAGAACATCAGTGTCAGAGCTGAAACCACTTTCAGAAGTGGTACCATTCTGTGTTGAAGTGTGCTGTAATTAAAATCAAACCAATTTGTAATGAAAGCCACGTGATGAGTTCATATTCTGTTTGTGTTTGGTACAGAAATTTCATCACATATTGTATAAGAAAATAACACTGTCAAACAGAACAAGGTTTGGGGCACCAACTGGAAGATCCCCATTTAATTCAAGGTCACTCAGGGATGGCAACATTAAACAAATAGTAGATATTTTCGTACCCTCTAGTTTTGTCATTAGAGTATCCAAGAGAGTCTGTCTAGCTTGCACGTCTCGAATTAGTCATCACATCTCTTTTATCCCAGCCTGGCAGAAGGAGGTGGAGGTTGAGTATGATATGATATCAGGGCTTCTTCTAGCCATTGTTCCTCTATTCTGAAGAAGGATGGGGAGACTGCAAATGTTTCACTCACCATCTACACACCCAGTGAACCTTAAAAATAATATTTATAAGGGACTCATAATTCCAGCATGTGAGACAATTATCAAACGCATGTTAACATATTTCAAATAATCTAGAGGTATACTTTTCAGTCTGTATGACACCACAAGGGTGATTTTACTCAGGGGTGATTGACAGTTATTTCCACTAACTAACCATTCTTCTTTGATTTCTGAATTCATACCTACCTTTTCTGTATTGTCTGAGGCAATTTTATGGACGCCACCTCTTAATTTTGCCACCACTTCTATTTTCTGTGAATTACCTCTTAATGCTGTTATCCCTTGTATGTTATGCACAGAATATCCATTAATGATGTCGAGCATCTTATTTTGTGCATACCACTTACTTTAATTTTCTGCCAGTTACACTTTGCAGCCACCATACTCCTAGCAAATGATGTCATACCACAATTACTACCCAAAAAATAAATTGTAAAAAAATGGTATCTAAATAAAAATAAAACACTAAAACCAAAACAGGAAATAATTACTGTTAATAAGTAAAGGAAAAAATCATAATTAGTCAGATTAGCAAATAAACTGATGTCAACTTCATCAATAATAGATGGCCTAATCATACTTCAGAGTGTACAGGGCAGATTTGAGGAACAGGGAAAGACTTTGCTGGTATCAAAGTGGTGCTTTTCATTTTTCTGTCCAGTCAAGGGGTTCACAAAAATAACTGACCTTCACCTGGGTTCCAGGTTACCCACAACATCCAGTGTCCAGTGATACAGGGAATCAAACTCAAATCCTTGGATATGTTAGTTAGGCGAGGCAGCCATTTGATTGTTTTTTATTATAATTTAATATTTGTTTTTGTTTCAAATAATCATCCTTTGTCTTCCACAATCTAAAATGGCTTCCATATCATGATATCAATGTGAAGGTGGATGTGGGACATCATGGGCTCCATGATCCCTTTAAAAGGAAACACAAAAAAACAATAATATTATGGGTAAGTAGACAGAAAGTTTCTCTTTTTTTCCTGTGAGCTGTATTCCATAGCAAGCAAATGTGACACCCATCATAAGGTTCAGTTCCTCTTTTGGTCACAACTAGATAACAGCTGACATCTCTATCAGTAAATTGTTTTAAATGTCCATCTTGAGTCATTTGCCAGAGGAGGTGCAGAGACAGACCTACACTTTTTTATCCCTGAGATGTGAACTATTATGTAACTAGCAACCAGTTCTGGGAACCACTGTTACCTTCTTCAATGCGGTTGTTCCATGACAGATCACCACAAATGTTATTTTTTAATAATTTAAAAATGTTTAGATTAACTATTATTTTATATTGAATTACACTATATTAATAATATTATTGCTTTTTAAAAACCTCTTCTCATACAGTAGACACCCAAAATTTTTAACTCAGAGTCCAGATATAGTGAAGGTTATATTAGTGTATTGAGGTGTGAACTAAAGTTAGGATTAGGGGCCTTGAAGCTTAAGCTTCATTAGTTTTATAGTAGATTTGCCCCTAAAGATGTGTATATGTGTGTTTGTGTCTAGATATTGTCACACATGTGCACATGGGAGGCAGCTAAAGGGCTCAAAAGTAGGTAGTTCCATGTCAAACCAGGGGATGGCAGAGTGCACTATAGTAATCCTTACTCTTTTGTCCCTCCAGACCAAACATGGGAAATCCCGCCCACTTCCGGTTTCGGGCCCAATGACGTCACTTCTGGTTCTGGACCCAATGACACCACTTCTGGTTCCTGTCCAGATTGTGTCATTTCCCCTGCCTGACTTTAAAAACTGCCATATTCCTTCTGTCAATCAGTTCTATTTTGGACTCATATCTGTAAACAACCTTGCATACATCTTTTTTGTTTTGCCTATTTTGCAGCCATACTTCAAGTATACAAGAGGCGTATTCTTTCCATAATGTGTATAAATGATAATATAGGTATCTGATAAAATAAAATGATTTAGATGGTTTAATTGTTTAAGGATAACATTTGAATACAGACTGAGTAATATTGTATATTTGTTTCTCCAGTAAGTGATTTTGGCAATACATGTAAAGAAGGTCTTATTTGGTGTTCTGCCTACTCTAAACTACTGTATATACTCGCGTTTAAGTTCTCCCGCGGATAAGTCAGGGCTTGATTTTATAATTTCCAGTATTTTATAATGTCGGTAATATAAGTCAAATGCGGAAAGCTCACGCTATCGGTCCAAGAGATTATGATATGCTGACACCCACCAGAGAGAGGAACTACGGAGCACACTACCTTTTTTTTACTATGTATTGTGCCTAAGTGACCACACGGTAATACCCAAACTATTCCGAAGTGACATTTGCACTGTTTTGTGTTTTTTGTATCTCACACCCTCATACACCTTTATCATAAGAGCATCCCTTACCTATGATGGAGCATTTGATCAGAAAATATGAAGCTAGTTTTAAATTAAAAGTCTTTAAAGTGGCGAAAGAAGTTGGAAACTGCGCTGCTGCAACAAAATTCGATGTGTCTGAGAAACTGGTGTGAGATTGGAGGAAGCAAGAAGATGTAAAAAAGAAAAAAAAAATTAAGTGTTATATTTTTGAATGGGCAAATAAGTCAGGATCCGATTTTATGATCGATTTTTTGGGTTTCAAGACCCAACTTATACGCAAGTATATATGGCAGTTTACATTACAGAGACGACAAACGGCAAGATGTACTTATGAGCAAAGATTGACAAATGGAGGAAAAATAGAGGCACTTTCATCTCACTAAATTTATTTTTAGTGGAACTAGCCTAACAGAAAGCAGGCACTAAGTGATCCAGTAAAGAGATGGCAGTGATTAGAATATACTGTATGTAATGGTAAATTCATTGATTAGTAGATAATAGATACAAATGTTAGAAAACATACATGTTTTATATAGTAAAACAATATTATGTAAATTCAGAATTCATTAATGCTTTTCTAGGAACTAAACAATTTTTATGTACCTGAAAAAAGTATTTTAGCAATGTAGAATGCATAAATGTCTAGCTATCTGTTCATTTCACACAGCCACAAGCAACTGTCAATGCTTCAGAAGAGCCTCCTGAAATGCATGCAAGCTCTATACACCAGGATCCAGAGAAGAAACAGTTGCCAGTCACGGCTCCACTCATCAAAGATGAAAAAATAGTTATTCTCACCCTTCAGTTTTCAAAGACAACTTACAGGATATGCTGCCCCAGCACAAGCAGTAATCATGCAAACCCTGCATTTCTTAAAATTTAGTGAAATGTCTGCATTGCAACATGTTTGAAATAATTTGAAATGGTTGCTTTAAACCATCAGTGGCATACTGCACCTACTTATAAAGACAGAATTTGGACTGGAATGTTTTCATTAAAGAGTTATAAAAAAGGCAATCCTATTGGGTAGAAAAATTAAGAATTAACCAAGGAAGACAATATAATATATACAGCTTTTTATTTCAATCTTTAAGAAACTACTTAGCTTTCAAAGACTGAGCTATTTTATATACAAGTTATAGCACTGTCATGGGCATAAAGGTAAAACTTTCTTGCAGCACTCATTATCATCTTCAGCAAGGTATTATTTACATTTTGTCTATGTCTTATTTAAGTACCTTTGAGTAATTTTCTCATATCTAATTCATTAAAGCAAAGGCAAATCGTTTTGACTGACAACGACTTTAGAAACAGAAAGATTTCACAAAATATTAGGCATTTAATCTACATAAGTCAAACATCTTTCATAAATTTGTGTGTACACACATAGTGCTTTCAAAAATGATGATAGTACTTTGAAGCTAAACTAATCTTGCTGTTGTGGACTCATTTTCCAAACTGGCCACATCCAAAAAATATTTTTGAAAGGATGAAATATTTCCAAGTAGCATTCCATGATATTAATAAGATAGGTTAGGAGTTTCGGTAGTGTCAGGAATGGTAATAGACTTCCGGGACAACCTGTATGGCTTTTCTTACTCCAAGAAGATAGCACCTGGAAATCTAAATTGACTTAGAAGCCAGTCGTCATCAGCTGTAAATACGCGCTCTCTATTGAATTGAATTCCTTTATTGTTATTTTCCTATAAAATGGTAAAATAACAACAACAACAATAGTAATTATAAAAGGATAAAATATGAAAGCATAACTGGCTCAGGTTGTGCAAGTTTACAGTGAGGAAATTGTACTTATAAGTACAAACAGTTCTACCGGGAGTACTGTACTTGATGAACTGATTGAGTGTGTTTAGAGCTCTTGGGATGAAACAGTTTCCGAAACGCAAGAACCCTACAGGAAAGGCTCTGCAGTGTTTACTGAATGTGAGAAGTATGCTAGAAACTGTATCACAATATTTCTCCCCGATCTTGACACAAGCTGCCGTAGAGCTTTCCAATCAGCTGTTGTATAGCTGTGATTCCACACTCAGATACAGTAGGTTAAAATACTCTGAGATGTGCACTGACAGTAACAATGTAAAGCAGCTGTGGTATTTGGAATAGCTTGGCCTTTCCGTACACAATTATATAGTTACAGGTTGATTAAAATCAGATGCCTTAAATTAAACAATATGTGGTTAATTACAGTGTATTTGATAAAGCCATGTCAGGGATGAGAATCTAAAAAATAAAGGGAAACCACACAGCAACATTAGCACTGCTTTGACGCTGAGTGCTACCAATTTGCAAAACGGAGCTGAATACTTGCATACGCAATGGTTTCAGCTGGAGTGAGAATGTGCATGGCTTTATGCCAAGTTTAATTTTTATACATCATGATGTGAGCGTGGAAACGGGCTTTTAGTTTTCACACATCGCGATGAGAACATGGAAATGGGTGTATGCAATATTTTTCTGTGTACACACTGTTTAAACATGAGGCCCCAGCTCTTATGTGGAGATACCAAGGCTTGTTTTTAAATTCTTCTCAGTTCTAAGCTAGAAAAAAGCAGGGTTAAATAGCACAACCTGTTTCTTCTCGAATGAGGCTTCCTCAGGTGCAGAAAATAAGGCAACAGTCTCACTGTGTTTAGAGAAACAAGAGAGCTCCTGAAAACTTTATTTATGTGCCTTTATTTATATACCTATCCCCTGGTGTCTGTGGGGAGTGACCTTTGCCCTCTTGGTTGGGTTTCAAAGGCCTTACTCAGCCCAGGGTCTGAGGAGAGGTGTTGATGTTTCTTAACGACCCTGGCCCAAGTAGCTGCCAGAGTGCATTATCTCTCTTCTCACTTCCAACAGCCTTAATCTTCCTTGATTGCTCTAGTCCTCAGAATCTTGATTGAAGAGATCATTCCTTATATTTCTGCCCTTAGTTATTTATGGAGAAACATAAAGTAATAAGTAGTAGAAAATAGTAAAAACATAAAAGAAGTACTATTGTTTTTAACAGAAAAAAGAAACCAAAATGAGGATAAGACCTGGGTACTCCCTCAGTGTGATGCGCTGGCAAGTTAGGTTAGGATAAAGACAGGGTTCCCATAGGCTCCATCCACAATGCTGCAACATGAGCTGTTTGTTTCTGGTCCTATGGGTGCCCAGAAGGCACAGGCCATCAACACTGATTTTTTTGGGGCTGTTTAATCACCAAGGTCCTCTCATGTTTAAACCTGCTGGAAAGTGTGGTTTTGAATAGTTCTATCCAGTTTCTTCCCACCTGCTTTCCCTCTCCCTATTCTGTTACTACGAGTTAAAATCAAATTATCCTCAGGGTTGGGATTACCTAATGTAAACTTAGGCTTGGTTTATAGGTTCAGGGACCCTATTCTCAGTTATTTTCAGTGTGTTGGTCAAGACTAGGATTTGTTGTTGGGTTAGCATGTAGGAGACTTGGACTCAGATGCTCAGTTGGTTTCCGTACACACATGGCTTTTTGCCCTTGGGATGTGTACTTCGTCCAGTTTCGTCATTGTCCTTTTCCCCTTGTGCGTGGTGATGTCTGAGATGATGCCAGGTCCCAGTCCGGGCACCAAAGAATAATCTGTTTTAGTGGGCATGTTATCAGATTTTGGTTCATTTTCCGGTTCCCGCACTTCTCCCAGTTGTGCATGAATTGCATGTCCTAAGGTGGACAGTAGGGAGGACCATTTTCAGACTCGGTTGGGGCTCCCATGGGTGTTCAGCGTGAATGGGCCTGTTGAACAACCCTGGTCCACCATCCGGTTCCAATCCCGGGTTCCCATCGTGAGGAATGGTGTCAGGATCTGGATGCAGTTCCTGGGGAGGCCTCACTGTGACTAGCTTTGGACTCTCCCTTAGACAGTATCCATCACCCGACCCGGTCCTCAACACTGTTGTTGTAGTGGATGTAAGAGTTTCGATAGTGTGTGGAACAGTAATAGGCTTCTGGAACAACTTGACCTGTATGGGTTTTCTTGCCGTCACTTGTCCTGCACCGTTTCCAGCCACCACCAAATCCGGAATGTTAAAATTGAGTAGAGATGTTATTAAGGATGTTATTGTATCTAAAACTGTTTCCTCTGTGAGTTTAGTGCCCATCTTTTTTACTGCCCAATTGCTGGCTACTTCAAGGAGAGCTTCCCAGTTGGTGAAGTTCTCCGGGATTGCGTTTTTTAATTCTATTTGCAACTTTTCTTGTTCCATTTGGTAATGGGAGATAAGAATAGTTAGTGTGTGTCGAGCCCAAGCCGTGTTGTTATTTTGTATCAGTTCCGCCGTTGCAGAACTCGGAAAAACTGGGTTTAAACTATGATTTAGCAGGTTAATGCAGTTTTGGATGTAATGTGTTTAATTTTTGGTTTGAAAGCTTTCCTGTGCTAGCCTCTGGTGATGTCTAGCTTGTATGAGTCTAAGTGTGATTTTGGCCAACCCAGTGAAGTCTGCCATCTCTATCTGTCTCCTATGTGAGAGTAATTTACCCTCTGAGAACTAGAGCAAACAAGACTCACCTGCAAAAAAAAAAAAAAAAGCAAGTACAGTGCCAAGAGCAATTAAAAAGAAAAAGCAGTCACCCGGCTTGTGTTGGCACCATAAGATTTCCACCAAAACGACTACCTATACTTTACCCTTTTACCCTTGTCCTGGTGTCTGTGGGGATTGACCTTTGCCCTCCTGGTTGGGTTTCACAGGCCTTACTCGGCCCAGGGTTTGAGGATAGGTCTTGATGTTTCTTAACGACCCCGGCCCAAGTAGCTGCCAGAGTGCATCATCTCTCTTCTCACTTTCTTACAGCCTTAATCTTCCTTGATTGTTCTAGTGCTCAGAATCTTGATTAAAGAGATCATTCCTTATATTTCTGCCCTTAGTTATTTATGGAGAAACATAAAGTAATAAGTAGCAGGAAATAGTAAGAATATAAAATAAGTACTAATTTTTTTTTAGGTTAGGAATAGACAGGGTTTCAGTAGGTTCCTTATACATTGCTGCAACATGAACTGTTTGTTTCTGGTACTATGGGTGCCCAGAAGGCACGGGCCATCAGTACCGATTTTTGGGGCTGTTTAATCATTGAGGTCTCCTTATGTTTATGCGGAAGCGTATTAGGGCCACGGTGAAAAAAAGAATACGGACACAGTGAACAAAAAAAAAACTAAATATTGAGATTAAAGTCGACATGTCAACTTTATTCTCGACATTTCCACTTTATTATCGTAGTTTATTTTGTCATTAAAGTAGAATGTCGTAAATTAAACTTCATCTTAAAATAAATATTTAATTTACTACATTTTCTCAAACCCTGTAATAAGTTATGCAGCACATTAAACACTTTGTGTTAAATGTTCCCCAACCCAGTTATTAATCACTACGTGCTTCTTAAATTGACTTCCTCTTGCATTGAGGAGGCGCAGGCAGCGATCACCGCACAGAATACATTCACTTCATGATATTTCTGCTCTCTGAACATATAGAATGCTAAGATAAATACTTGATATAATTTTCATGATGAAATGCATTAAAGCAGGTATTAAACATGCACTCTGGTGTACGTTCAGTGTAGAGAACTTTAAGGCAGATGTGACGAGGCTCCAAAAAACTGGATGTATGAATGGGTATCGCACAGGTTTAACTGAAATATTGTATAAATGTTGGGTTTGTGATCTGGTGGTCGAAGACACGAACACAGAATTCAATGGATGTTCTTCTGTGCGGACTTTCATTATTGCATGCATGCTGTCTCTATTTGACGTACCAAACCCCCATTCCTATCCTTCCTTTTTCATTCTCCACATAACCAATCACCACACGATAAGCGTCTTTGTGAAATTAAAACTAGTTATAAACTTAGCCCACGGAGTGTTCAAAACTTTAAAAAATTTTCATTATACATTTTTAAATATGCCATCCATTCAGGGTTGCGCCCATCCCAGCAAGCATCGTGTGCCAGGCAGGAACAAGTCCTGAATGGGACGCCAGCTCTTTGCATGGTGCATATGAGCATACCCCAGGGTCAGTAGGCCTATATCATAACAAAACCCCACTGCCTACATGACTTTGAAAGGAAACTGAAGCCCGCTGAGTAAACCTAGCAGGAAAACATGCAAACTCAAGGCAGGGTGCACCCGGAACCCCCTTGCTGCCAGGCAGCAGTGCAACCTCTACACCACCGTGCCCACAGGATTAGTACATACTTTAATGCATTTCATCATGAAAATGATATCAAGTATTTATCTTAGCATTGTAAATGTTCAGGTAGCAGGGATATCATAAAATTAATGTATTCTGTGTGGTGATCGCTGCTTGCGCCTCCTCTTTGTGCAGAGGAAATCAGTTTAAGAAGCACGTAGTGATTAATATGGCTCGGGGAACGCTTAACACTAAATTAGATATTCATTTTAAGATGAAGTTTAGTTTACAAAGTTCTACTTTAATATCTATCTATCTATCTATCTAATGACAAACTATGAGAATAAAGTCAACATGTCGACTTTAATCTCGACATTTAGTTTTTTTTTCTTCCTCACTGTGGCCCTAATACGCTTCCGTATGTTTAAGCCTGTTGGAAGGTGTGATTTTTAGCAGTTCTGATTTCTTTCCACCTCTTTTCTCTCTCTCTGTGCTTTCCTGTGCAATCCTCTGCTGGTGTCTAGCCTGTATCAGTCTATGTGTGATTTTGGTCAACTCTGTTGGCTCTGCCATCTCTATCTACCTCCTATGTCAGTGTAATTTACCCTCTGAGAACTACAGCAAACAAGACTCGCCTCTAAAAAAAATCAAGTACAAAGTGGCTGACCCACTGAATACACTGTATGGGAGCATCTGGGATTTGAAGTTTATATGTGCTGCTATAGGGAGCCAATGTAGTGACCTGAAGAGAGGATGACATGTGCCCATCTCTTTTTCCCCCAGCCTAATATGGAGGCTTTTAAGAAATTACCTATATGAAAAATGAATTAAAGACACTTTAATCATTGATCAGCAGTGAGCAAGGTTTATTGCAGACACTTGCCCACTGCAACTGCTCAAGGTGTCCTTTCTATGTATTAGGATCATCTCTTTTTAAAAGTTTTAACACTCTGTGCTGAGTTGATATATCATTTATCAGAAAGAAAAATAATCTTTAAAACAAGCAGAAAAGTTAATTTTATTCACGTGCAGTCAGACACTCTCATCTACTTCTAAATATTTACATTTTTAAGCTAATACAAGCAATTCTTCAAAGCAAGAATAATAACAAACATCATGTTACATCTCATACTAGAAGTCAGTACTCCCAGACTTTCTTCAACTTTTCTGAACACTACAAATTATTTTAACATTTCTCCAACCTTCTCAGATGCCTCTCATTTTGGTCCCTTAGAAGGCCAAACTCTGCAGAGAAATTGGCTGGCTCTTAAGATGTGCTTTGAATCGGTCAATTATAGGGATACGTGTAACATGATTTTCTTCAGAAATAGGAGGTGCGGGAAAAGGAAGTTCATCAAAGAAAGAACAAGGAGTTTACAAAACATTAAAATAAGATAGAGGAGGTGGAAGTGGGGGAAGGGGAACAAGCCGGAACATATTACTAACTGCTGTAAGTAACTTGGATTTCTTAACCACATGAACACAAAAACTTTAAAGATGGCAGGATAATAACATCAGAACACATTGACCTACAACAATAATAAATATGACTTGAAATAATTTCCACATCCAGGTAGGGGTCATTGACAACCTGTCCATTATACCATATTCTGGATTAAGTCCAAAAACAAGTGAATTTGCATCAGCTGCAGCTTTGCAGATGTGATCAGCTACAGATGAAATGTTCACTGTTGTATTGGGATTGATACACTCACCGCTGAACAGGTGTCTGTGTTTGACGCTAGAATCATGTCAAGAGTCATCTGATTTTGAAGACTTGTAGTTACAGTAGCAGTCATTTCAGCCAACTTCTGGGTTAAAGCAGTAAATGTGGCATTTGCAACAAACTGAAGAGCTGCATCCAGTTTATCTGTAGCCACCCTGTATGTGATAGCTACAGATGCAGACATTCCATTTCAGACAATTCCTTAGGATTTGGTGCATCTTTCCAGTCAACAGAAATGATTGCCCTTTTACTCCTGTAATGGGGTGATGGCAACTGTGGAAACTTAGAATGAACACTCAAATGTGGAATGCATTCTTACCACATACGAAATAAGCATAGTGTAGAGCCACCGGAGCAGGAAACCAAACAAATAGCAAACCATTCAGGTACCATGCAAACTCAAGAGGAGTCAAGTGTCCATTCAGTTCCTCAGATACCTCATTCTGGTCACCAGTATAGTTTAAGGCAGGGGTGGACAAAGTCATTCCTGGAGGGCCGCAGTGGCTGCAGGTTTTTGTTCCAACCCAATTGTTTAATGAGAAGCACTTATTGCTCTAGAAATACTTCAGCTTCATTTTAGTTATCTCCCTCATTAAGATTTTGAACCCTTATTGCTTATTTAAGTCTTAAACAGCTGCATTCTCGATTTTTAATTGCTCCTTATTAACAGTAAGATGCAAATGACAAAAAAAACCCCAGCAGTTATCCATTTTGCTTGTTACCCTTTACACCTGTGTGTATGTATCGTGCACTATTTGGTTTAATTAAATACTTGGAAGAAAAGAGAAGAGAAAAAAGTGAAGGATTGAGAATTACCCATCCGTTTTACACTTCAAAGTATTTGGATGATATCCTTAGAATGGAAAAAAAATCTAGGATATGAGAATGACTTGACATAGCAGAGGTAAAGCACTAAGGTACAGAAATGAAATGTAATTATTGGCAAGGATTGTTTTCTAATTAAGTACAACTGGGTTGGAACAAAAACCCGCAGCCACTGCGGCCCTCCAGGAATGACTTTGCCCACCCCTGGTTTAAGGCAAAATTCAGCAGGAGGAATAGCATGCCCTTCAGATCCCATGCAGAAATAAGACTCAGAGTAGTTGACCACTCACTTTTTTCCCATAAAATGGGATAACTGGTTACTACAGTCTTGATAAATACATAAAATGCCAACCTCTGTAGTGGTATACAGGAGGAAGCTGGAACCACACTGCTTGTCAGTGATGTCTTAGTGGCTGGGCTAACAGTTTAGTATGAAACTGTGGAAATATAGGCATGGTATTCAACAAAGTCAGTAGAAATCATGTTGTGTTTTTTCATGGAAAAACAAATCTGCAGGCAATTCAAACATAAAGTAATCAGATGGCCTAAAATGGTACAGGCAAGTCATATTATTAAACACTTCCCATTGAATATCATTATAACATACATGATAGTGATTATCTTTAACTATTGCCTTTGAGAAATTAACATACAATGCAGTTCCTACACAGTAAAGGGAATAGGAGAGATTGGATCAATTGAATGTGAAAAGGACATACAAACCAACAGAATTTATTGGTGGTAACTGTATGTATTAATCCATAGAAATCAGTGCTTGTATTGGGGCATAGAGGATGGTCTATGGATTTTAGATTCCTTGTTTTTTCCTGGTATCTCCGTGACAAGTAGAAAGGAAGTCAACTAGACCCTTATTATCCATCTGGAGATGTACCCACACTGTTAAACCTTTAAGCTTGAGAGAGTCTTAGTTATCAGAAGAACTTGATGTGGACCTTTCCAGCATGGTGTAAGACAACCTTTCTCAGAAAGTTCTTTATATACACAATGTCGCCTAGTGAAAAACAGTTTCAGTATATAAAAGGAGGGTCAGCTGATGCCTCTTTGACCTGTGAGTAAGCAGAATGTAATGCTTTGGTCAGTGCTATGCAATAAGTATGCATTTCCTCAGGTAAGAAGTGAATATCTGTGTGTTTGACAGTAAGTGTTGACATTGGTTGAAGCACTGTCCTACTCATAAAAATTTCAAACCGGTTGTTCTGTTGGAGGTACCTCAAATAGCCTTAAAATGAATGGGACAGCATTTTGCCATTTCAAACTTGTTTCTCCACAAACTTTGTTTAATTTGGCTTTTATAGTTCTCTTGGTTGCCCACAATATACTCCAGTGGCCTATTATAACTCAGCCAGTTTGCACTTTCAGTCCCCTCAGAATTATGTTCACGTCATTGTTGGATCTCCAATTAGACCAGGGACACCAGGAAAATGTTCCACCTAATGTCTGTGGACTTAATATTGGCTCCTAATATAGCCCTACTAATTATATTCCCTTGCTGAACAATTATTTTACCTACTTTATATGAATGCATTCATTCCAATTCAGAGTCATGATGGGTACATCAGGCACTAGTTAAAAAACAGCCCTTATCATAGTACCAGTTCAATGTGGCTTGTATTTTTTGTTACTTCTCATTATGGTATAGCAGGTCCATGGCTTCACAATTAGGAGGTTGTTTTTAAATAAATAATTGAATGGCTATCTCAGTCTCCGTGGGTGTGCGTACTCGCACAGGTGCAGGAGGTTGGTGAAGTAATTAGGGTGAGATGCACCTGCACGTGAGGGTGTAGTCTGTCTCAATGGCTTCATCAGCTCTCTGCGGTGTGCAATTGAGGCGCTGTGCCCACGGAGGCATATAAGGGAGAGTCAGAATGTGAAAAAAGAAAAAGACGAAAGGAGGAAGGATAGACTGGCCACTGAGTGAGAAGGGGGAAGAGACACACGGGAGGTTAAAAGAAGGGGAAGAAATAAAAAGACAGGGACAGAGAAAGGGAGTGCCTATGCTGAACTGAGTGAGGCAGGTGATTGGGTGTGAGTCCTGAGGCTGTAGGAGCTGGAGGCTGAAGGAGGCGCTCCTACTGAGTTTCTGCCTGGGAGCAGGAGTGGCCCGATATGCGATGTTCACACAGATGCCAAGGGACAGGCAGAGGGAGATGTATGTGTCTCAGTGTGGTGCCCCAGGATTGCCAAAGGCCAAGCAATGGGGACCAGGATTTGAAGGTTGACTGAACTTGGAGTCTCTTCCATCTGCAAGGTCCAGACAGGATAAGGGAGGAAACACCGGATTTGAGAAGGAAGCATTGGGGCTCATTTTTTTCATAAACGGTCTCTGGTTTTAACCTCCGATTTTAATGGATTTATTTACCAGAACTTTTAACCTCCTCCTTCACTTCTTGTTATTGAATTATTTATTGAACTTTTTGCACTGCATTTTTGAACACTGTTTGTTTTTGATTGTTTGAATAAAAGCACCAAGTCACTATTTCACCTACCCCTTGCTATGTTTGTGTGTTGCGTCCTCATCTGCTGGCTCATCCCTTGGGTATATTATTGGTGGTAGTAGGTTCAAGAGGCTTTGTAGAGCAACTGGGAGCGTGGAGCAGACCCACACCGTCACACACAGGACTGTCAAGATTCACATACAATAACTAGGAGTCATTTCACTAACCAAAAAAGATACACTACAGATTTTCTCTAAATCTAACCATGCTGGTTACACTTTATTCATTCTTAGCCCTTAGTGCAAACACTCTCTGTCCAAAACTTCATGTTCCTTTAGCCCATCAGTGTCTTTAACAAGATGCCTAGTATAATCTCACAGACAGAGTTTCTTCTTTTCAGGTGGAAGCAAGCAAACTGAACTTCCATGGTAGACATCTTCTTTAATATTCCTGAGAGGGCATGACTGGAAGAGGTGGTGACAGTAGCACTTCTAGAGGCTTGTTGTACATTTACCTGTTCTTCTGGGAAATGGCACCAATGCCTCTTTGGTAGTTCTAGCTTTCTTTCTTGGGTATATCCTTACATTCACATCTTCATTTCCTCTCTGTCAAAGAGCAGAAGCGGATTTGAAGTGTCTAGTTCCCCTTGTCATTTTATGACACAATTTGGAGTGAACTGTAACATAGGATATTTTTTTTATCATTAAAAGAAATGCCTCTAAAACTCTTGATGAGAAAGGGCAAGCTACTTCCTGCTTGATTAAGTACATGAGAAAAAGAAACATTCAGCAGTAACATTACTTCTAACACTGAGACTTATACAGAATACAATGCTGAAAATGCAGCATTCATTTTTTAATCATGTTCCCTGAATACTGACGAGTGATGCGTGATGAGCGACTACTGACACATGTAGAGTAATACTGATGTTTGATGACTGGAGGAGTGAAAAATGACGATGTCGTAAAATGAACACTGTAATCATGATGAGTTTTTTTCTTCATGATGAATTTAGAAATTTAGTTCTATACCACCAGTGCATGAGAAATTCACTTGCTTCTACTGCCTACAAATAATAATGCTCATAACACATACTGTATATCAATATGTAGCTGGAGCCTAACTTTCCACAAAAACATTCAGTATAACTTTAGTTACTGAGATTTTAGCTTATATTATGTATCTAATATACATGGCTGTGTCTGTTCTAACACCAACAGCATTTATTCCAATTGACTACTGTTCTGGGGTTTTCTTCTCAACATAATGCATTGCAAATGTGATTGAGTTGTTTTTAATATAGCTTTTAATAACCTCAAATGAGACAGAGGGGATAGAAATAAAGTCGCTGGGAGTCAAACTGCTTATTATTCGGTAGGAGGATGTTATGTTTTTTTGTTTGTTTCAGAACAGAAAAAAAAAATCAGATGAATTGCCTTCATGATCCAATATTGCAGCTGAAAGGGTATTTACATGAGTGAGGAATTTTGATAATGGGTGGAAGATTAAAATGTAATTAATATGTGATTCAGACTTATAGCAACTTTAAAAACTTCAGAATTTTTGGAGAAAGGATTTATGATTGGAGAGTAATTACATGGAAAATGTTATGAGTAGTTTTATACGGTGCACTAGTGGCAGTTCCCCAATTGGTAAGAAAGTGACGTTAGAGCTGTTAAATGGAGGATTTATTACAGCATTTAGATCCATGTAGAAAATAAAGTACCTTATTAGTTAGTTCAGGGATATAAAAAAACATTGAAGGACACAGGTATGTATACTGTAAAAAATGCTAGTGTATCTCATTTATATTCAGAACCCCATGACAAAGGAGAAATGAAGTGTTATGCTCCTGTAGCGTTAAAAGTTATGAAATTCAATGTTCCATTTGCAAGAATGATCATACCTTATTGGGAACAGAGAATGAGTTTATCATGCAATTGCATTTTTAATGCACCAGACTTTGGACTCATATATAATAACTTGCTTATGTTATTTCTTATGGAAAAGTGTGGATCTCTAAAACACGAACGTGGTGTGGAAATTGGCTTAAAGTTATGGAATGTTCTGACCATCCATAAGGCCTGTGCAGGCTTTCTTGATGTTGACTGTGGCAAGAAAGGACACCAGACATTGCAGAGGTTTTGGGCAGCCACCCATATAATATGTTCCTGGCTACAAAAGTAAAAGGTTTGGTAGCAAGTAATGTTTACAAGGCAGAGTCCAAAACAGCAACTGGAATCCAGAGGAAGGGAGTGAGGTTTTATAGGGAGTCTGGGAGAAGTGATGTCATCCTCGGTCCCGGGGCCGGAAATGATGTTGTCCTCGGGGCCAGGAACGGAAGTGCTGTGTCCCGAGCTGAGGCAGCAGCTCCTGGTGGGATTTCTCGGGAAAGGTCTGCAGGAGACTTAGAAAAAGAGTTAGTGCACCCCACCGCCCCCTGGGCAAATGTGTTACTACTAGTCGTTAAGCCCTTCAGCTGCCTCCTTGTGTGACATGACAATTTAGTTGACTTCAAGTGACAGGACAGTGTTCATTGCAATTTTCAATGACACATCAATCATATTCTGATGTTGTTGAACTAAATCAGAATTTATTGACATGTTCTGTTAATGCTGCTGTCTATAGTGTTGGTAATAACAGCTAATGGGTATGTTTAATGTCAGTTGCTCTTAGTATGTATCTATTTTGTCTATAAAAAGCATGTGCTGTGTGTTGTATAGCATAACTGGCAAAGGCACCTTTAGCCTATAATAGGTTACATTACAGGTTTTAACAAGTGTAGGGTATTAGCGGTGTTTGGACTTGCTGGGCTGCACACTGCTATAAAGCTCTACAGATGCATTGTGATGGCTTGTGTAGTACTGCGTGGCATAGCACAGAAACAGTGATGGTCTCAGGAAATCAACACAATGGCATTTCAAAGATGTTTGGATGTTGTACGTTGACTGTAAAGAGACTACTATTGCAACATTGACATTTACTTGAAAATTTTTTAAAAATTTTTTAAAAGTTCTATAAAACTGCTTTTGATGTCTTGCAGTTCTGTGCATACAGCCAACAACAATTCACACAGTGCCCCGCTGTGGCAGTTTGGGCACATTGTTATTGGTCTGTCCACTCAGCTGCTCCCACTCTTGTTCTTTTTTTCTTTTATTTATGACTTATGCAGAGAGACCAGCAAAAATAATGTTTTTGCAATTCTCCATTTCAGTCAGCAATACCTCAATTTCACATTCCCTTAAATTTTATTTTCTGTCTTTTTTACCTCTCTTCTTCAATTAGTTTGTAGTAAAAAGGTTGCTCAGAAACACGGGAAGATTTATATTCTAATTAGATTATGAATATTCCACACAAGGTTTTGCAAATTCAATTTTTTTTGTTTGTATGCCATTTTTGCCTTTAGAGCATAAGCAAAATGTTAGTATGGAATCTAAGCAAGGCTTTCTTGTAGGGACACAATAGATTTCATATGACATAGAATTAAAGATGATTGGTATAGGAATTTACCTTATAAAAACCACCATAAGTACTGAATCTAAATCAGGCCTTGTCAGACTACAGTGTAAATTAAAGAAAGAAAGAAAGAAAGAAAGAAAGAAAGAAAGAAAGAAAGAAAGAAAGAAAGAAAGAAAGAAAGAAAGAAAGAATAATTAGTCAGTCAGTCATTCTCCAACCTGCTATATCCTAACACAGGGTCAAGGCAGGAAACAAACCTTGGGCAGGATGCCAGCCCACCTCAGAAGAAATAAAGAATAATTAAAAAATAAATAATATACAATCATCTGTCAATATGTGATTCTCATCTGAAAATTAATGGAACACAAAAAATTGGATACAGACAACTGGAAAAATAATAATGCATTCCCAACCAATCAGAAAACCTCCAACCAATTTCCCCGAATATAACACTTACAGGTATATGACCATCAGCTGTTGATTCCACCGTGATGTAAGGCAGTTCATTTATAAATTATCTAATTAAGGAACTGTTATTGAGGTCATTAATGGAAATATTTTTGTATGTTAGTCTAAAGTATGTTTGCGGTATAAATGGAAGGCTTGCCTACTAGGCCAAAAAGCAACATGGACTTGTCCTACAGCAAAATGAAATGATGACATTTATGAAAAAAATAAATAAATTATACTGACTGACCCAATAACAAAACACCACTCGGGTTCAGATCGGGGGGGCCATTCCTCCCAATCACGCCCTTCCAGGTCTCACTGTCATTGCCCATGTGAGCATTGAAGTTTCCCAGCAGTACGAGGGAGCTCGTCACAGATTGTCCATAACGAACACCATGTTCAAGCATAGGGGTGTTCATATGTGCACTTGGCACCAGGACACCCTAGGCCTCAGCTTGATGATCAACTTTGTGGTCGTGTCGTCAGACTTGCGGCCACAAGTTTTGGACACTCAGGTGAGGAGAGGGGCGGAGCTGTCAACTGATCACCACCTGGTGGTGAGTTGGTTTCGATGGAGGGGGAGGATGCCGGTCAGGCCTGGTAGGCCCAAACGTGTTGTGAGGGTCTGCTGGGAACGTCTGGCAGAGCCCCCTGTCAGAAGTAGCTTCAACTCCCACCACCAGCAGAACTTTGACCACGTCCCGAGGGAGGTGGGGGACATTGAGTCCAAATGGGCCATGTTCCATGCCTCTATTGTTGAGGCGGCTGACCGGAGCTGTGGCCGTAAGGTGGTCGGTGCCTGTTGTGGCAGCAATCCTCGAACCCGTTGGTGGACACCGGCGGTGAGGGATGCTGTCAAGCTGAAGGAGTCCTACCGGTCCCTTTTGTCTTGTGGGACTCTGGAGGCAGCTAATAGGTACCGGCAGGCCAAGCGGAATGCAGCTTCGGTGGTTGCTGAGGCAAAAACTCGGGCATGGGAGGAGTTTGAGGAGGCCATGGAGAACGACTTTCGGATGGCTTCGAGGAGATTCTGGTCCACCATCCGGCGTCTCAGGAGGGGCAAGCAGTGCAATGTCAACACTGTATATGGTGGGGATGGTGCGCTGCTGACCTCGACTCGGGACGTTGTGGGTTGGTGGGGGGAGTACTTCGAAGACCTCCTCAATCCCACTAACATGCCTTCCAATGAGGAAGCAGAGCCTTGGGACTCGGAGGTGGGCTCCCCCATCTCTGGGACTGAGGTCACCGAGGTGGTCAAAAAACTCCTTGGTGGCAGGGCCCCGGGGGGTGGATGAGATATGCCCGGAGTTCCTCAAGGCTCTGGATGTTGTAGGGCTGTCTTGGTTGACACGTCTCTGCAACATCGCATGGACATCAGGGACAGTACTTTTGGATTGGCAGACCGGGGTGGTGGTCCCCCTCTTTAAGAAGAGGGACTGGAGGGTGTGTTCCAACTACAGAGGGATCACACTCTTCAGCCTCCCTGGAAAAGTCTATTCGGGGGTTCTGGAGAGGAGGGTCCGTCGGATAGTCGAACCTCGGATTCAGGAGGAACAGTGTGGTTTTCGTCCTGGTCCTGGACCCTCCTTAGCAGAGTCCTGGAGGGTGCATGGGAGTTTGCCCAACCAGTCTACATGTGTTTTGTGGACTTGGAAAAGGCATTCGACCGTGTCCCTCGGGGAATCCTGTGGGGGGTGCTCTGGGAGTATGGAGTACCGGATCCCCTGATAAGGGCTGTTCGGTCCCTGTACAACCGGTGTCAGAGCTTGGTCCGCATTGCCGGCAGTAAGTCAAACCCATTTCCAGTGAGAGTTGGTCTCCACCAGGGCTGCCCTTTGTCACCGATTCTGTTCATAACTTTTATGGACAGAATTTCTAGGCTCAGCCAGGGTGTTGAGGGAGTCCGGTTTGGTGGACTCAGGATTGGGTCACTGCTTTTTGCAGATGATGTTGTCCTGTTTGCTTCATCAGGCTGTGATCTTCAGCTCTCTCTGAAGCAGTTCGCAGTGTGAAGTGGCTGGGATGGGAATCAGCACCTCCAAATCCGAGACCATGATCCTCAGCCGGAAAAGGGTGGAGTGCCCTCTTAGGGTTGGGAGCGAGATCCTGCCTCAAGTGGAGGAGTTCAAGTATCTAGGGGTCTTGTTCATGAGTGAGGGAAGAATGGAGCAGGAGATCGACAGGCAGATTGGTGCAGCATCCGCAGTGATGCGGGCTCTGCATCGGTCTGTCGTGGTGAAAAAGGAGCTGAGCCATAAGGCAAAGCGCTCAATTTACCAGTCGACCTATGTTCCTACCCTCACCTATGGTCATGAGCTATGGGTAGTGACCGAAAGAACGAGATCGCGAATACAAGCGGCTGAAATGAGTTTCCTCCGCAGGGTGTCTGGGCTTTCCCTTAAAGATAGGGTGAGAAGCTCAGTCATCCGGGAGGGGCTCAGAGTAGAGCCGCTGCTCATCCGCATCGAGAAGAGTCAGATGAGGTGGCTCGGGCATCTGATCAGGATGCCTCCTGGACGCCTCCCTGGTGATGTGTTCCGGGCACGTCCAACCGGGGAAGACCCAGGACACGCTGGAGGGACTATGTCTCCCAGCTGGCCTGGGAACGCCTCAGGATTCTCCCGGAAGAGCTAGAAGAAGTGGCTGGGGAGAGGGAAGTCTGGGCATCTCTGCTCAAGCTGCTGCCTCCGCGACCCGACCTCGGATAAGCGGAAGAGGATGGATGGATGGATACTGACTGACCCTACTATGGGGCTCACTCCTGTTGGAGGTATCTGACCTTTACCTACCAAGATGTGTGGGTTTTGGCCTGTTGCCCAAGTAAAATACCAAAAAATATTTATAACATCTATCAAAACACAGTAACTAAATAATCATATTAGTTGATATGTAGCCATAAAACATATTTAATGAATAAAAATGTATAAAATGTTTCTTGAACCGTTTTTTAAATTTATATCTGAGTTCAAGACTGCCAGTCTTTTAAGTGTTTAACTCAAACTCTCTCTCAAATCTCCCTGGCTCACCAAATGTCCTCTCATTTTCTTTTCTGCCACACTAGCTCCTCAATGCCTTCTTCAAATGAAAGTATCCATATATATAATTCACTAAGTCCATGGCAAGCAAGACGCACGCAAGACAGAGCCACACCCGCCAACTCATAGAGCCCTGCCCAACAACAATAATTCACTAAGCAGCTGTGCGTGCCGATGATTTCCGCACGTGTTCAGTCTCTCCCTGTACATCCCTGTGCAGCGAATGAGCGAGCCAGAGGGAGAGAGAGAAAAACACACACAGGCGTGCAAGAGAGACACACACACACACAGGCGCATGAGAGAGAGAGACACACACACACAGGTGTGCGTGAGAGACAGAGAAAGAGAGACACACACACAGAGGCATGCGAGAGAGACACACACATACAGGCGCGCGAGAGAGAGAGAGACACACACACACAGGCGCGCGAGAGAGAGACACACATACACAGGCATGCAAGAGAGACACACACATACAGGCGCGCGAGAGAGAGACACACACACAAGCACACGAGAGAGAGACACACACACACACAGGCACGCGAGAGAGACACACACATACAGGCGTGCAAGAGAGAGAGACACACACACAGGTGCGCGAGAGGGAGAAACACACACACAGGCATGTGAGAGAGAGACACACACACACAGGCGTGTGAGAGAAAGAGACACACACACACACACAGGCGCACGAGAGAGAGAGACACACACACAGGTGCGTGAGAGAGAGACACACACACACAGGCGCGCGCGAGAGAGAGACACACACACACAGGCGCGCGCAAGAGAGACACGCACACACAGGCGTGCGAGAGGGAGAAACACACACAGAGGCACGCGAGAGAGACACACACACAGAGGTGCGCGAGAGAGAGACACACACACAGGCTGCGCGAGAGACAGACACGCACACACAGGCGTGTGAGAGAAAGAGACACACACACACAGGCGCGCGAGAGAGAGAGAGACACACACACAGGCGCACGAGAGAGAGACACACACACAGAGGCGCGCGAGAGAGAGACACACACACAGAGGCGCGCGAGAGAGACACACACACAGAGGTGCGCGAGAGAGAGACACACACACACAGGCGCGCGAGAGAGAGACACACACATACAGGCGCGTGCGAGAGAGAGACACACACACACAGGCGTGCGCGAGAGAGAGAGACACACACACAGGCGTGCGCGAGAGAGAGACACACACACACACACAGGCGCGCAAGAGAGAGAGACACACGCGCGAGAGAAGGGGCTGGACACATAAGGCAGAAAAGGCAGTTAAAGAATGCACCAGGCTTGATTTTGTTTTCACTTCTGTTTACAGCGATTGGTTCGTAGCATGCATTGTTGCAATGTTACTTTTCTTGGTGGTTTATTACATTACAGATGTTTCAAATGTTCATTTTTTTCCCTGTGCCTAAAACTCATTAAAAAAGTGTTTCTCAACTGTGACTCCGGAACAACTCAGTACGCGAGCTATATTAAGCGCCACCAACGAAGACTCGCTACACCTTAATGAACAAGTACTGAAACTTATCCCTACCGACGAAGTAACTTTCACCAGCGTTGAATCCATCGTCACAGACGATCTCACAGATCAAGTTTCATTCCCCGAAATATTTCTTAACAGTCTTACTCCCACTGGCATGCCTCCGCAAAAACTCAAAATTAAAATTGGTTCAGTCATCATGCTTCTCAGGAACTTCATGCCAGCAAGAAGTCTCTGTGATGGCACTAGACTGACTGTTACCAGCATTCACCGCAATGTATACTGGAGTGTAAAACTATCGCAGCTCCTACCTCACAAACTGTCCTTACTCCCTGGATATCCCTGACCCCATCAGATTCAAATTTGCCTTTTACTTTTACATGCAGACAATTTCCTGTTAGATTGGCCTTTGTAATGACAATTAATAAGGCACAGGGACAAACTTTCAAAACGATATGCCTGTATCTGCCAAACCCAGTTTTCAGTCACGGACAATTGTATGTTGCTCTCTCCAGAGTTCCATCTTTTCATTCACTCACAGTCGTATCCTCAAACCCACCTCATTTGGACAACTGTGTCGTTCAGGAAGTGTTCACCCATCAATAAATAATTATGCGGCGTATGCTACGCCACGGGTTGGCTAGTTTGGATTATTGTATGTGTTCAAGCTTCATGGTGTAGATCTAACAACCTACTAATTCCGAAAAGCAAGAATTGTTTTCTTAAGGATTAGCACTGTTTGCACTAGCTGAGACATATTAGTATAAAAATGAGTAACTTCTTTAAGGTCTCTTTGCCCTAGATTATCTGTTGTTTTTCTATATGACAGCTGCAAAGTGTTTCAGCTGTCCCTTTTTTAAGCCAGCCTGAGATCAAGGGCAGTTTTGTATATTTAAAATATTAATAGTAATATTTGATTAGTTTCAGTGGAGCTCTGAATCCATTTTTAGACTTGGTCTGTTGACCAGAGGACTGACATTGTCTGTCATGATTAATTTAGCCTCCTATATATTCAGTTTTCAACTGTTTTTGTCATTTTCTTATCCATCCATCCATTTTCCAACCCGCTGAATCCAAACACAGGGTCACGGGGGTCTGCTGGAGCCAATCCCAGCCAACACAGGGCACAAGGCAGGAACCAATCCCGGGCAGGGTGCCAACCCACCGCAGGACACACACAAACACACCCACACACCAAGCACACACTAGGTCCAATTTAGAATCGCCAATTCACCTAACCTACATGTCTTTGGACTGTGGGAGGAAACCGGAGCACCCGGAGGAAACCCACGCAGACACGGGGAGAACATGCAAACTCCACGCAGGGAGGACCCGGGAAGTGAACCCAGGTCCCCAGGTCTCCCAACTGCGAGGCAGCAGCGCTACCCAATGCGCCACCCTGCCGCCTGTCATTTTCGGATTTTTAATATTTTTTTATGTCACTTATCCATCACTTAGTTGTGTATTTTTCCTTTCTGGTTTCCATTTCTTCATTAGTTTTATGCCAGCAGCCATACTGTTGTTAGTAACAGCCTCCATTGCTGTTTGCTGATGCCACAACACATGATGTTATTGTATTATTGGTATAAAAGATTATGGTGCAACAGGTTTGTTGTCCAAGCCCTTGTATTCTCCATAATAAGAATACAAATTTCACTTCTGAGCATAGATTACTATGAAAGCTAGTACCTTAGTTCCCTTTCCTTGCTTTAATACGGTTTTCTTTGAGACTTTGAATTTTCTGTCTTAGGTTTTGAATTATGTAAAAGTTTCATGTTGAAGTTTAATTTTCTTTAAATATCTCAAGTTTTATATTATGTTATGTTTGACCAACTGCAACACCATCTTGTTTTAAGTGGGTGCCACCATTTTGTATTCCTGTTGCTATCACATGATTGTTCATCATTAATTAGCACAACTTTACACAACCTATTGTCACAAGTTAGTTAGCTATGTTCCAAGTCTGTAGATTCAGTTCTAAAAGACGCTTGAAAGTGCTTTTCCTTTTGTTTACCAGGATAAAAATGCATTGGCTACTTCCTGTACGATTTGAGTTATAGCATGCATTGGGCTTGGTTGTGAGACTATTTTATTTTTTGGTTATGACCCCACTAGTAATCTAGTTTAATGTTTACAAATTTTCAATATTTAAACATTTTTGGGAACTGGGAAGGAGAAATGGGTTTTTTATTCTTTAACTCTCATAACATCTTTTTAATAGTGAATATTTTGTTCATTACTAATAATCATTTTCACATCATTTTTCTGAGATAAGGCTATATTATATATATAGTAATACAGTATATTAAAAAAAATTCAAAACATTTTAATATTTTTTCAGTATTATTATTATTATACTAGACACAGTACATGTCAAAGATAAGCAATAGAATAATTAAACAATATTTTTTATCTCTTGCTCTATGTGTACTTGTGTGTGTGAACGTCTCTTAACCGGTGCTCCCTTTCTTTGAGTTCATTCCTGTAAAGCCTGCTCCTCAGTCTCTGTCATTATTTTCGAGGCAATTGTCTTGCCTCTTGTCCAGTTTTACAGTTGCTGTTTTTGAAGTTGACTCTCTCAGTATGCCTTATTCGTCTTTACTCCTCCTTGTGTGTCTCACATTCACACTTTTGTCACAGTACCAAAGCCAAACTGACCAATCCCATTGCTCAGAGGGACTGAACACACAGACCTTAGTGTTTTATTATACAATAGATTAAGTACATTATTCTGACATGCATAAACACAAAAAAAAATCACAAATATTGACAACAACATAAAAAGTTTTCAAATTTAAAAGTTAAATAAAATAAAGGAAGAAAAACATGATTAATGTGGTACCCTGGCAGCCAAATTAATTGCTGTCTCCCTCTGTAAAGTGCCTGAGTTCGTTAGACAACTGGTGGTCCTCCCTCTTCAATTTAATAAATCTTGAGTTGTCTATAACACAAATTAATGGTGCCTCCAGCAATGCAACTGAAATTTACTACTACTGCTACTCAATTGTGTAAATCCTGGTTTGCTTTAAACCTTGACTTTATTTTTCTGTTAACTATTGCTTGTACAGTATTTTGTTTTTGCTGTTATGGCTTAGTCACGATCCTTTAACTTTCCCCTTCTTTTCTTTGGCGACTGGATTCTTACAGAATATTTTGCCCCTTGGCTTAGACTGAGTAGGAGAGGGTGAGAGAGGGAGGTTTGGGTTTTTTTGAAGTGTACAAGTGTTTATTATTTATCTTCAGTCATTTTATTATTCATTAAAAAACTGACCACAAAAAAAGATTGTGCTTACCGGGTGAATTATCCACATTGCTATGTAATTCTCACATAGCATAAGACAGCACATCTCTCCTTACTTGTGTTTTGAAACCAGCACTAATGCTGAGAAAGAATCAACCATCCATTTGTTCGTTTTCCAAACTTGCTATCCGGAGCAGGGTAATGGGGAAACTAGAGCCTTTTCTAGGAAGTATCCTTCTTGAATGAACACCTGCACAGAAAGCAAAGGAAAACTGAAATGTGGGTCAGAAATGGGCTAAAAAGGCACAGTAGACTTTTGTGAGCACAGCAATAAGGATTGTTCTGAATTGTAAGATTCCAAAATAAAATCCTCATGCCTAAAGTTATTATACTGAAATATGATGAAATTTTAATGATATATAATAAAATTTAGGCCATCTTATAGACCTGGTTCAGATCTGCTGCATACATCTTTGGAAAACATACCTGTCAGGTCATGGCATGAACAAGTGTTTCAGATTGTTGTTATGGATATGAAAATCTGTCTATATATAATCTACTTCAAAATTGCATGGAACAGCGTCCATTTGAGTAGCAATAGGCCTAAAGCAGAAGTCAACACTACAAGGGGTAGTAGACTGTCATAA